>NW_017674649.1:0-6686 GCF_001879085.1 Nicotiana attenuata | reverse complement strand
TCCTAGGCTGGAGTCATTGAAATTCACCCCTAGAGACGCACCTTCCTATGATTATATGAGTGGTCAACTGAAGTTTTACCCACGCTTAGGAGCACGCATCTTCTAAGCTAGAATTATATATGCTAGGAATCAGTTCAAATGAAAGATTCCGAGGACACTATTTCCTCAGTTTGAGTTTATTGAAGTTTACCACATAGTGAGACGCAACTTCTAAATTGAGGGAGTTTCATTCATAGGAGACGCATATCCTAGTTGATGTCATTGAGTTTCACCATAGAGACGCAACTTCCTAAATTTAGATTCATTCATGAGGAGACAGCATTCCTAGTTGGTCATTTGATGTTTCAGCCCATAGGAGAGACGCACTTCCTCCTAAAGACGTTCATCCATAACGAGACGCACTCCTAGTTTGAATATTGAAGTTCACCCGAGTGAGGAACTGCACTGTCCTGTAGGTCTTTCAGGATACACTGTTAGGGAGACGCACTTCCCCTAAATTAAGAGTTTCACCCCTAAGGTGAAGCACTTCTTAGTTTGGTCATTCAGTGGATTAAGCATTCCTTGGAGACGCACTTACCTAGTTTTTCGCAATTATTGAAAGTTTTCAACCCTAGGAGCATGCACTTCCTCATTAGAGGTTCATACTTGTTTCATAGGAAGACGCACTTCCTTATAAGTTGAGTCATTGGCGACCTGTAGGAGAAAGCACTTCTATAGTTTGACTGTATAGTGTACCTCCTAGGAGACGCACTGTATCCTAGCTTTGAGTCTTGAATTGTTCACACCCATAGGGAGACTCACTTAGAGTTCATGGACGCACTTCCTAGTTTGAGATCATTGAACGTTTCACCATAAAACGGCACTTTCCTAAATTGGAGTCATTCATAGGAGATGCGACTTCCTAGTTTGAGTCATTGAAGTTTCAACCCAATTTGGAGCACAACACTTCCTAAATTTGAGAGTTCATTCATAGGGAAGACGCAACTTTCCTAGATTTAGCGTTCGGATTGAAGTTTACCCATAGGAGACGCACTTCCTAATAAAGCTTTGATAGTTCATATGCATTTAAGGGACGACTTGCTGTGTAGGATCGTTACCTAAGGACCAACTTAAGAGTTTCACTCATAGAGCACGCACTTCCTAGTTTGAATCATTGAAGTTTTACCCATAGGAAGAGCGCACTTGGTTCCTAATTAAGGAGTTCACTCATAGGAGAGCACTTTCCTAGTTGAGTCATTGATAGTTACACCTAATAGGAGACGCACTTTCCTTAATTTAGAATTCATTCATAGGAGGACGTACTTCCTGGTCTGGTGGTCACTTGAAGTTTTACCTGTAGGGAGACGCACTCTAATTCAAGGTCGTTCAAGTTATGCTTTTAGAGACGCACGTCCTAAATTGAAATTCATCATAGGAGACGTCACATGCCTAATCTGAGTCTTGGAGTTTACTCTCATCATTGCCATCAGCTAGTATAAGTGGTTTTTTACAATATTGCTAACAACTCAAAATCTTTCCTTCAGTACAGATCTGGAGCAGAAAATTGGTATGTTTTTGTTTTGTTTTTGATTGTCAGAACCCCACATGGAAAACAAGGGACACAGAAAGTTTCGGCAATCAGGCGCTCTCACCCACCTGGAGAAACAAGGGAAAACAGCCTCAAATTTTCAAGGGGAATATATATTTCAAGGAAGACAACTCAAGTATTCAAGGGAAAGTAGTTTCGAAGGAAGACAACTCACAGTTCCAAAGGAAAGGCAGTTTCAAAGGAAGACAGTTCAAGTTTCAAGGGAAAAAAGGGTTCAAGATGCAAGGGAAAAACAGTTGTAAAGTACAAAGAGAAGACGGTTCATTCAGGTTCAGCAATCAGGCGGCCCACCTGGGGAAAAAAGGGATTCAATTTAGAATGCAATTCAGTGTCAGCAACAAAAGAAGCTCGTGGTCAGGAATGCGAGTCAGCGGTCCGAGCATGATCAACAGAGCCTAGTCACAATCCGAATAAAAAGAAAAACAAAAAGGAAAGGCAAGAAGTGGAAAATCCAAATGCAGAAGGTAAAAAAGATCGTGACTCACTCAAGACAAGGCTTGAGGTTCACAAGCTCTCCATGTGCCCGTCTTGGTTTGAAAAGACTGAAGAAGATTGAACCAACACCTGCGGGCCTAACAAGCATCAAGATCAGATCAGGGTCCGCATGAAGCCACCCAACCAAGACTCAAGATCAAGCTTCATAAGACTCTAGATAGGAATCTTGTGAACTCGTAAGCTGATAGGCTTTAGTTGTCTTTTTTCATTTTGATTTTGATGTAAATAACGGGACCGCGGACCGGAAACCTCGACGATAACGGCACCTCGACGGCTCTCCAACCTCGATTACTCCATCGGCTCACTCACTTCCTAAACTACACGTGGGCCTTGATTTCCTTTATAACCAAGGATATGTAGGCAGCTCAGATACCAGGGTCTCGTCGACATTCCCCTCTTCTCTTTAGTTTTAGTCTCTCTAAATAAGGGTCGGGTCAAAAAAACCTGTTCTGTCATTCATTTGTCTGAAAACTCTTCGCGTTTCCAGTCAAAGAGGGGCAGCTGTAAGACATGTGATTTTTGACCCTCCCCAAGATTTTTTATAGTTTTAGCATGTAAATATTTAATTTAGGCCTGAATATAAGCTAGTTTCAACTATTTTTGCTTATTTACTTATTTTCGTCAAAAATGGAAAATTACAAAAAAATATTGTTTAAGTTTAGCGTATCTTTTCGTAAATTTAAATAAAAAAAAACAATATATATATATATTATATATATGTATATATATATATATATACAAAAAATAGTAACCTTATCTTTATTTTATATAAATCTTTTGAAAAAAACACAAAAATAGTTTTATGTTTTATAGTTAGGTCAATTTAATTAAAATTAGTTTATATTTTTATATTTTTGTTACCATAAATTTTAGAAGGAGAAATTAGTTTTAGGTTGTTTATCCCGTCTTTATAGGAATCTTTGTTAGTTAATTTTTCTAACCTTTGGCCCAATTCACTAGCCCATAATTCCTAGGCTCATACCCCTAACCTCAAATCTCTTACCCCTATATATAGTAATCTTACAACCTAAAATAAAACGACAACCTAACAATCCAATCAGCCGCCATAGCACCACACAAGCCCCTCCCATCATTTCAGATAATTTACACGATAGCACACCAAAAGGAACCTAGTTAAAAATCATGCTGCTCTTTCTTTGGCTTGAAGCTTCCAGCCCGCAGACCTTCAAAAAAAAAAAACCAGGATCTCAATTCTCCTGGCTCTCTTGGGGACACACACAACCAAACACACACAACAGATCACAAAAAGGTGAGGACGGCGTCCTCCCTCTTCAAAACACACCTTAGCTCCTTCATCTTCTAAACTGAGAAATGAACCCACCATACACGAACAGGTACGTTAGATACAGAGCAGATTCGAGGGTGCCTGATTCGAGGTCCATTTTTGAATTTTTTCGTTGTTCCGGCTGAAGTTTCGAGGTCTAGGAAGACGTAGTTCTTGAGGTTTCCGGGCGAGGGGTTTCATGTTCAGTCCATTGGCGCGGCGTAAGTGAGATTATAGATTTCTGTTTTTTTTTTTATATTTGCTTCTGCGCTTTGTAATTATTCGCTTCTCCTTTAAATTAGTGCTTCTGTTAAGCTTTGCAATGGTTACTCTGTTATTTAACATTTACCTAGTCTTGCTTCATGTAGCTTCATATCCTTGTTGGTCTTAGGTGAAGAAGTTAATGTGGCTAGTTTTGCTATTCTTTTTTGTTACATCACTAATGGATAACATACGAGGAATGGCACGCTGTGTTCAATCAAAGCTTCAGAATAGTTCAAATTTATATGCCGGTTATCGATTACGTGAGTGCCCCTTCACATATTGTGATAATTTATTTTGAAGAGATGTGACTGGTCTTTTGCGGCAGAACCTTTTGGAGGTAGTGAACTATGAAAAGATTTAATATCTGTAGATAGATGCTCTAAAAAAATTTGTCCTCTGATGCCTCCAACTTTATCTCAAATTAGTATAGGACAAATATATAAACACTCATTAGCGTGATTTAAGAGCGACTTAATTTTATCATTGCTGAACTCAGTGCAATGACGTTCGCATGACATGATTACGATATTTAAAACAAAATCGGAGTATGCTTTCGCGCAACTTCGCCAAACTTTCTAATAATAATTAAAGCGTTATTAATTGCGGACACGTTCGCCGTGGACGTGAATTTTTTGACGCGCCAAACAAATGGGTACACGTACGCGTTGACCCGTTTCAGATAACTCTTAATTAAAAGAGGCAAAAACACATAGGTTCTAAAATCAGTAATTAAGACATTTTAATAAGCCAAGTAATAATCAAAGCGAACGTACAAAGAACCACGGAACTCAGGGCAGTGTCTAACAACCTGTTCCCGGGTTAAACAGAATTCCTTACCCGGATTTTCCGCAATTTGCAGACTGTAGATAACAGAGTCATTCTGTTTCCTCGAATTCCGGGATTAAAACTGGTGACTGGGACCACCATAAATCTCCCAAGTGGCGACTCGACTTTTTAACTTAATTTAATCCCGTGTTTCGATGTCACCTTTAAGTTGGAAATAACTCCCTTTCATTCAATTATACCCTGCTTTACGGGGTGTAGTTGAAAAAGGAGGTATGTACACCCTTGACATCCTGAAGCTGATCGAACAAAATCATCAATCCTACGGGCAGCGGATACTATTCTGATTCGGGAACTTGTTCAATACGGTAATCAATACACATTTCTCATTGACCCATCCTTCTTTTTAACTAACACACCGGCGCACCCCATAGGCCGACACCTGGGTCTAATGAAACCCTTCTCAAGCAAGTCTTGCAACTGTTCCTTAATTTCTTTTCAACTCAGGCGGGGCCATTATGATAACGGCGGGATGGAAATGCTCTGACTGCCCGAAGCCAAATCAATGCAAAAGTCAATATCCCTGTTTCGGGTGGATAACCGGCAGTTCTGAAGGGAAAAAAATCCTCACCGAACAATCGGGCCACCAGACAATACATAGACAAACATCCAGCCGCCTCGAACACGAAATTTATCGCTAATCAGGCAAACACCCCTTCTCGACCATAGCCGAGCCTTCACGTATAGATAATAACTGCGGGCTGCTTAGAATGACAGGAGGTCCACTCTCCACTCTAAACGAGGCAAACCCGGTAAAAGCTAAGTCTACAGTCTTGCCATGACAGTCCAAGATAGCGTGGTAGTTCGATAACCAGTCCATTCCCCAATATATAACCATCGAAACCAACATGTCCAGAAGAAGAAAATCTACACCGAGGTCTCAAGACTCATAACCACTATACATGACAATTAGATGCGATCCCACCACCAATAGAATCAGCCACGGCGTAACACATAAACCGGGGGCACTTCACCAAGAATCATTAGGCATGCCACGATACGGCGAAAATAAAAAATCAAAGCATTCTTCTACCACAAACCAGAACAATACCTGCACCTCCACCTCTAGCATCATCTACCTCCACCCTCTATACCTCTACCCCCCCTCTAATACCTCTCCCTGCCTGGTGGATGTGAAGAGAAACTTCTCCAGAAATAGCATGCGTAGAACTGCTTCCAAGTCGAAGCTGGCGACTTCCTGCTGGTCTAGCAAGTAATAATCTTATTCCACAAAGTCTATTGGGCGGATCCAAACAAGCGAAAAGTAGCAACAGTCGACCCCCAATGGTCTCAACTAGCCCCATGTTTCTGAGAAACCTCCAGGACAGTTGTGTTAGATAGATCTTGGGATCCTCAGTAGATGCACCGCAAATGTAATAGTTGAAGGAGCTTGGGGAAACTTATCCAATCTCCATCAATAGCCTCCGAAGACGTGGCTGAGCTATCACCGGTTCTCGTGATGTTGCCCCGCCTGCACCACGAAGCCGGGACCCACTCACTCTCCCACTCACGCGACCGGACACCACGCACGCTACCGCACGCGTCTTCAACCTCAGCACTAGAGCACACCACACCTCGCCACGACAGACCAAAAGACCAACATGACACTGGTGCAATCTCCAGCTTCGCTAACTCATCACGCGCTCCTCGCGGCGTACTACAGACCGTCTCCGCCTCTACGACCTCACGACTCTCATACACGCTTGCTCTGTCGACACTGTGAGGCACCCACTTAACCTCAACGCTTGATACCAACTTGTACTGACCCGCAATCTCACCCTGGGAGTCCTCTGATGGCCGCCAACAATGACTCGCAGTCACATTACGCAGGCGATCACGACTTCACAGCGGTGGCGAACATTCGGGGTCGTGAACCCATTATCTCTCGCTTTTCATAGGAGACGCACTTCCTAAATTGAGAGTTCATTCATAGGAGACGCACTTCCTAGTTTGAGTCATTGAAGTTTCACCCATAGGAGACGCACTTCCTAAATTGATAGTTCATTCAAAGGAGACGCACTTCCTAGTTTGAGTCATTGATGTTTCACCCATAGGAGACGCACTTCCTAAAGAGTTCATCCATAGGAGACGCACTTCCTAGTTTGAATCATTGAAGTTTCACCCCTAGGAGACGCACTTCCTAGTTTAGGTCTTTCAGGATACACCTGTAGGAGATGCACTTCCTAAATTGAGATTTCACCCCTAAGAGAC
>NW_017674648.1:46383-89740 GCF_001879085.1 Nicotiana attenuata | reverse complement strand
TTTGAACAGACCTGGGCCTGAATTTGTTTAAAGCCCAACGTTAGACAGCCCTTTCCCCCTTGTAAGGTTAAACCATTCTCCTTCTTTGGGCTGTTTTGAAGCCTAATCTGCTGGATATCTTATATTGGTTATTAAAGCATTTTGATTTAATATTATGATGTAATACTTTCAATGATGGTTTAGTAACAACGCTAATTAATTAGGGCCTTTCCTTTGTTTTTAGAGACAATATATGATAGAAAATTGTAGATTACTTTAGGTTTGCCTTTTAATAATAAAACGAGATGAGCCTCGCTAAACAAAACAAACAAATTGCGGGGCCCTCGATAAATGTTTATACAAAAAAAAGAATACTTAGACTTCAGGATGGGCCGTTTAGCGAATTTCACGGCCTTCCCCAAAGATAATAATGCGTTAGCCTCTTTAAGCGCGCCTTTTAATAACATTACCTTCCTAAACTCGAGTGCGCATTTATGTGATCCAAATCCAAATCTCAACGAAGTCGAAATGTGTCAAAAATCGCGGGTGCATTTATGTGACGCGGTTCGAGACATATTTTCACGACGTTGCAATTCTCTTTAACATAATAATAATAAAAGCGGTTAAAAAGCATATAGACTAAAACATGTTGTAAAATCAGATAAATAAGCCAGATATGACAGTTGAGCGACCGTGCTAGAACCACGGAACCCGGGAATGCCTAACACCTTCTCCCGGGTTAACAGAATTCCTTACTCGAATTTCTGGTTCGCGGATTGTTAACAGAGTCATAATTTCCCCGGTTCAGGATTCAACCGGTGACTCGGGACACCATCAATCTCCCAAGTGGCGACTCTGAATCTTAATAATAAATCCCGTTCCGATTGTCCTTTAAGTGGAAAAACTCCTTTACGCCCTTGCGGGTGTAGTAAGAAAAGGAGGTGTGGCACCCTATATTAAATATAATAGTTCATTCGATGGTGTGTTTTTTTTTGAAAAGGGTATTTTCTTTATTCAACTGATTTCTAAAAATAATTTCATCTTTTGATTTCCTAATTGGTTTGGAAGCTCTAATCCACTTTATGTTATATAAACGAGACTCCTTGAACATCTTATTTGTATTGGTTATGGACCCTATGTACTGAGTAGCATGAGGATGATGTTGCGCAAAGTGAGACAGAGATATGTGGGCACAAGGTGCCATGTGTACTAAAGGTGTGGAACTTGATATTATAACATGAGATACCGAGGATTGAGATGGTCGGGATTGTGTATTAGAAATGATGTGATTGATTGAGTTGGCATCACCTTCATTGTTTGAACATACTCTTACTTGTCTGTGTCCCAGTTATGCTGGTGTTAATTTACTTGATTATCGTTCGTTACTATCCGTGTTTCTCTTTGTTGTCTCTACTATTTGTAGTTGGATTTTTCCCTGTTATTGATATTACTCTGTTAATTTTATCTTGGTAGTTCGTTATCATATCCTGTTCAGTTTATTTGACTAGTTGGTATCTTGACTGTTCCTCGTCACTACCCCACCGAGGTTAGTCTTGATACTTACTGGGCACCGCCGTGGTGTGCTCATACTACACTTCTGTACATTTTTTTTACAGGTCCAGGTATTTGATCGGTAGTAGTTGTGCGGATAGTCGCGGTGGAGAGTCAAGGTAAACCTGCTGCTGCGTTCGCAGGCCTCAGAGTTCCCTTCATTTGCACTTATCTCCATTTCTTCACTGTTCTGGAACAGTGACATATTTATTTTGTATAACTACTCTTAGAAAGACTTATGACTTGTACCACCGGTTTTGGGAATTGTAAGTGTTCAGAGTTATCTAATCTGAAGTTAGTGAATATCAATGTTATTTTTGTAAATGTTAGGCTTACCTAGTTTAGAGACTAGGTGTCATCACGACTCCTTCGGAGGGATTTTGGGCCGTGACAAGTTGGTATTGGAGCTATAGGTTCATAGGTGCTACGAGTCATAAGTAGGTTTAGTAGAGTCTTGCGGATCGGTACGGAGACGTCTGTACTTATCTTCGAGAGGCTACATAACTATTAGGAAATTTCACTTCTTTCATTCCTTATCATGAGATATTCATTCAGCTCGATGCATATAAGTTATGTTCCTTTACATCCACTCGTGTATGATATTGTGCTCTCAGTGTCCGCTATGCGCTAGTGGTTCGTGATGCTACAGACAGGCTACGAGGGAGTCAGGGATGCTCAAACATTGTTTCAACGTGTTGTCCTGACTGAAGATACAGAGGTATTGAGAGGATATTTAGTTGTTCATATGGAGGCGCAGCGGTTCCCGGCATCTGGTTGACGAGTGCGAGCTTGGGAAGGTTTAATTGGTTGACTAGTCGTCGCAATTATGACAAGGTCACGAGGTGGGTGTTGATTGAGGATAGTTGGTGGTATTGGAGTACCTTGTGATTTGTGTTGTACGAGCTGTGAAGGTTAGTTTTGCAGATCATCGGATAATTTTTTCTATGGCTTCGCGCCAAGTGGAGGAGTCCATTAGCGACATTCAGATTACAGAGCCAGATTTACATCAGCGTTGGCCTGAGGTATGTGTATATGTGGCATTGGTAGGTTCCCAGATTTTGTGTATGACTAAGTTCTGAGATCTTGCAAGGGATGATGTTGGGGGTTACAGTGTTTCTACGTCATTAATGGATCTACATTTCAGCATCAAGGGGAGTCGGAGGAACAACTTCAGATTCACAGAAGGTCTATTCAGCGTGGGTATCGTGGTTGCGGCAGAACGGGGTGCTTCAGAGGGAATGCGGTGGATTAGGAGTTTCTAGGCTATGTGGCTCGTGTTAGGGTCATTTGTACTTGGGACTTTGATTGGGATTATTGCATATCGACTATCCGAAGAAATAGGTCAGCTTTGTGGTGTTTTGTCAGCAGGGCAATGGAAGTAATTGGTCATTTTGAATGGGGATTCTCTACCGGCATTTATGGCAGTACTCTTAGATTGGATGGGTTGTGTGATTCAGTTGAGTTGGGGAGATGCGGTCCTAATGGCTTAGTTGTGTGCGGGCGAATTCGGAGGATTCTTGATAGTTTGGCAACAACTTGAGTTGGCTGTCTATTATGGGCATAAGGAAATATGTTGTGCATTGTGGTTTTCTCTTGTATAAGTGTCAGAAATTAATAGAGTGTTGGCATTGTTGGCTATCATATGTGAAGATTGTGCAATTTTGGAAAAGACCTTGAGTGTTGGTTTGCGGGTGCGTGGCTAGTGGCATGGTGATTACTGGGCTTTGAGGCTTTCGAGGTTCATGTTTTGTTATGCGGCCGGAAATTCTATATGGGTGCTTAAACAGGATGATGGGATGTGAGTGATGTATCAGCCATTTGATCTGCATAGTTGAGTTCGGTTATGGAAATTTTAGTATTCCTGAGGTTTTAGGGCTAGATGCCCTCATATGTGGGCTATTTCCTGTAAGTGGATTGTGAAGAAATGTTGAGAATGGGATGATCAATAACATGTATTATCGATAGGTTATTGTGGATCTTCGAAGAATATTTACCTAATTGGGAATTATCAGGATTTGGTTTGGGCCTATTTGAAAGATCAGCGAGAATATGTATTTTGTATCAGGTCGAGTTTGTGTGCTCCTGTGAGATTGTCATTATGGTTATGTTATCAGGCAGAATGAATATTATTTGCGCCCCTAGCCTATGTTATGTGCTACTCTTTTATGCTGTGTCAGGCGGTGAGGTTGTATGATTATTCATCATGCATATTGTAATTCTGCTCAGGCCTTATGGCAATGCGGGCGAGATAGCCATCGTGATGTTGATTTGCTCATCGCACCTTATATGTGCTTGCTTCTCTCATATTTTATTACTTCTATTCATTGTTCCCACAGTTTTACTTGTGCACTCTACTGTGCTTGATCAATATTCATGTGATCAACGAACCTAAGCATTTTGGCTCGATGAGCATTTTGGAGCGGGCTGTACGCCGCAGTAGATGTTATGTGGGATAAAACCCTTTCCTTGTGTTTATTTGGTGTTGTGTTTTCCCTTTGTGGGACGATTTATTGAAAACTATACTTTTTTTGTCACACGTGTTGTACTTGTTAGATGATTCTTCTACTTTGCTTTCCTTTATTTGTGTTGCGTGATTGAGTTATTGCTGGTTTGGTGTACGAGCTGTGTAGTGTGAGAATCTGTGTGGTTCCGTGATGAGTTGTAAGTTGGGCAGCTTGTATTGGCTGAGCTGAGGTTCTTAGACCTGAGATTAGTACTATGTTATTGGGGGTGAGGAGTGTTTGGAAGTATGAAGGTGTTTCTGCTAAGATTTGGGTAATGGCCCTTGGCGGGTTTGAGAGCTTCTTTACTTGTTGACTTCATGGGCGACTATGAGTTTCCGCATGTTTTTCTATCATGGGCAGTGTTGTGGAGGTCCGGAACAAGGTTAAATTCAATGTGAAATATATTGTCGGCATCCAGGATGTTATTGAGCAGCTATGGTGGTCAGAGGTTATTGCTTCGGGCATTTGAGTTGTATGGAACAGCCTGTAATTGTATTCTGGATTGGAATTTTGGCTCGATTCAACTTGTTCAAGTTTATGCAGTGTGATGATGTGGGATTCGGGTCCTAAGATGAATTTCAGGTATTGGGGTTTGGGTTCTATCCTAAGATTATAGACTAAGGATGAGGTGAGACCTTCAGTTGAGTTGTATTGTCAGTCCTACATAGGTTTGGTGATGGGGAATCACCCCCGGGTGTATGTATGACGAGCTCATGCGGTGGTTCGATGGCTTTGGAACGACTCTGGGCACGTTCGAGGACGAACGTATGTTTAAGTGGAGGAGGATGTAACGAATCGACTGGTCGTTTTAAGCAATTGTGTCCGGTTTGGCAGTTTGAGGTACGAGCAGCTTCATATCATGTGCATCAACTTGCGTGCATGGTTGGATTTTTTTTCCGGATGAATCAGAGTCGAATTGGAAGAAGGAGTCTAGTTATGGAAGCTTAAGCTGTGAGAATTTGACCGGAATTTGACTTTTGAGTAAATGACTCCGGAATGAGTTTTGGATGATGTCAGTAGCTTCGTATGGTGATATTGGACTTAGGCGTGCGTTCGGATTTGGATTTGGAGGCCCGTAGGGTAATTTGAGGCATTTCGGTGAAAGTTGGAAAAGTAGAAGTTTTGAAAATGGAGAGGTTTGACCCATAGTTTACTTTTGTGTTATCGAGGTTGGGATGTGATTTCGAAAGTTGGAACAACTCTGTTATGTCATTTTGGACTTGCTTGCAAAATTTGGTGTCGTTTGGAGTTGATTTGATATGGTTCGGACGCTTGGTTGCAATTCTAGAAGTTCTTGAAGTTCATAGTGATTTTCATGCGTTTTGGCATCCAATTCGTGGTTCTAGAGGTTATTTTGGTATTCCAATCGCGCAAGCGAGTTCGTGTTATGTGTTCAGACCTATGGGGGTGTTTGGTTTGGAGCCTCAGGGGCTCGGGTGAGTTTCGAATTAGCTTCGGATTGCTTTGATACACTTTATGTGTGTTGGTTCTGGTTTTCTAACATTTGCGAGGTTTTGGTCGCAATTGCGACTACCGAAATTGCGAGGTAGTCATCGCAATTCAAACCTGGGCTGCTGGTGACTGGGTCGCATTTGCGAAGAATATACCGCATTTGCGAAGCCTTCAGAGTTCGCATTTGCAAACCCAGTGTCGCAAATGCGACATCTGCAGCCTGCTAAAAGCTAGGTATTGTGAGTTTTTGCTCATTTTTCATATTTTTGAATAACTCCGAGCTGAGGAGATTTTGAGAGAATATTTTCATACCAAATCATTGGGTAAGTGTCTCTAATCAATTTCCAACTATATTTTGTGATTATATCTTAGATTTAACATCAAATAAGTGAGTACTAAAAGAAAATTTGGGGAAAATTGTGAAATCTTCCAAAAATATAAAATGATGATTTGAAGGACCAAATGGTATCGGCATTTGGTAATTTTGTACGGGTGAACTCGTAGCGGAATGAGTGTTAGGTTTTTGTAAATTTTGTCGGGTTCCGAGGTGCGGGCCCGGGGAGTTGACTTTTTGCAAATTGTACAAGAATAATAACTTTATTAATTGAAATTATTTTCTCTTGCATTGTTTGATACATTCAAGTCGTTTTTGACAAGATTGAGCCGAGCGTTGATGAATTGGTAAAGGAAAAGCCAAATTGAGTATTGAATTGGCCGGATTGAGGTAAGTATCTCTCCTAACCTTGTGTGGGGGACTCCCCCTTACGATTTGAGTCTACTATGCTATTTGTAGTCCGTGCACGCGAGGTGACGAGTGTGTGCCCAGACTTATTTGTGGAAAATTTGCCTTTAGCGTTCTTAGGTCCTTATGTTCATTAAGTGGGAAGTTTTCTGATATGATTGTGTTTCCTAATTGCTTGTTTTACCTCTATATGCTCCATACAATGTTGTTAACTTTTCTCTAATTCTTACTTGTTACTTGGCCCTTAATTGCCTTAATTGGAGTAATTGTCCTCCTTATTGTTTCGTTATTCTTAATTGTGAAATTCCTCTATGACCCCGTGCCTATATACTATATGTCCAAACTGTTGTGGTTGCCGGTGTAGTTATCACGTGCCTTATATGTCTTGTTGTTTTTGTAAAGGTTGTTGTGCTTCTTGGTTTTTCCATGATTCTCTTGTTGCCGTGTACTCATACTCTTGGTGGTAGAAATCCTTGTGATTTGGGTTATTGAATTGTTGTTGTTGTTGTTGATTTTAAACTATGTCTGGTTGTTGATATGTTGAGGAGGAATAAGGGAGAATTGATGTGGTCTGGTGGGATCGGATTGCACGCCGCAACAAGGAGTAATAAGGGTGGACAGGTGGGATCGGGTTGCACGCCGCAACAGGAGGAATAAGGGTGATATATATATAGAGGAGTAATAAGGGTGGACTGGTAGGATCGGGTTGCACGCCGCAATAATGAGTAATAAGGGTGAATGATCATGTTGTTACTAATTGGTGATATATATACTATTTACTCTTATTGTAATTGTTAAGGAGGAATAAGGGAGGATTGGTGTGATCGGGTTGCACGCCACAATAAATATATATTATTTACTTTTATTGTGATTGTTACGGAGGAATAAGGGAGGATTGGTGGGATCGGGATGCGCGCCACATCAGTATATATAAGCTTATGTATTCCTCTTTGACTGTACAAGTTATTCGGCGGTTTTACATTTCATTTAGGATTTGGTTATAGCTGAATACTGGGAAGTCCCCAGTTCATTTGTTTAAGACTTTGATGATGTGTATTTCGGGTTTCACTGAGTTCAAGGGAGGCGTTCGCATAGCTATGAGAAGCTACTCATCGCGTTCGCATGTGGCATGTCGCATTCACATAGTGTATTTGAGGTCTTGGAAATATTTACTCTTCGCGATCGCGAGCCTGAGGCTGCGATCGCATAGGAGGAAAACAGAGCTGGGCAGAAGGGTTTTAAAACATTTCCTCCGCGAGTCCAAGTTAATTTCCACCATTGTTGGGCATCTTTGAGAGCTTTTTCGATGGGAATTGAAGAGGGTTTCGACTGGAATTTATTGGAGGTAAGATATTTGAACTTAAAACACGATTATATTGTGAAATTGGTGTAGAAATTCATGGAAATTTAGCTAAGATGGAAGAACTAGGGCTTGGGATTTTGAGATTTTAAATTGAGGATTTGAGGGGTCATTTGAACTCCGATTTTGGTATTCTTGATATGTATAAACTCGTGGGGAGATAAGGTGTCCATTGATGTAAAAATTTTTGAGTTTCGAGAAGTGGGCCCGGGGCTCGGGTTTTGCAAATTTCGAGATTCTTGCTATTTTTTGATTATTTTCGATTGGGTAATGTCCCATTGGCATATTGTGATGTATTCGCTATGATTTTGGATAGATTCGACGCGCGTGGAGGCCGATTTGAGGAGCAAAGGCGTCGCGAGCTAGAGATTTTGCCGGTTCGAGGTGAGTAATGATGGTAAATGATAGTCTGAGGGTTTGAAACCCCGGATTTGCACATCATAGTGCTGTATTGAGGTGACTTGCACGCCGGATAGCGAGCGTGGGGTAGAGCACCGTTGGGGATTGTGACTTGGTCCGTCCCGATTGATGAAATTACTGCGTATTTGACTGAAACTACTTGTTATCATCATAATTTGGGCTGATTGCCATATTTGGGCTTCGTGCCAATTATTTGAATCCTTCAGGGATTGATATCACTGTTTTTGCATTATTTTTGCATATTATTTGATCTCGGTCCAAGGTTTTAAATACTGTTTCGGCAAACTCAGCCATTCTTTCTAAGTATTTAGAAAACTTAAACTAATTATTTTATTGACGTTTTGAGCTGAGAACTGTTATTTTAATATTTCCCAAGAGGCTTATGTGCATTTCTGGACTGAGCATGGATCGGGCTGCGCGCCACAGCAGTGTTATATTGATATTGAGGCCGAGAGCCTAGTTGATTACATTGATCTTGAGGCCGAGAGCCTGGATGATTATATTGATATTGAGGCCGAGAGCCTGGATGATGCCACGAGATGGCTTGATATTGCGCTTGGGCTGTAGGAGCCCCTCCGGAGTCTGTACACACCCCCAGTGAGCGCCGTCGACGATAAATAAATGGATGCTCGGGCTGCACGCCGCAGTGGGTACCAGAGTGTACCGTCATATGCATTGCATTGCACTCATGCATTTGTTCTTATTTGTATTATCTGTCATAATATTTCTGCACTCTTATTTCATTGGCTTTTATGCTACTTCTTGCAATAATTACCTGATATCCTGGCGTTATCTGTTAACGGAGTGTTGTGCCCGAGGGTCTGACTTTTGTGCTTGCTTGCACTACTTGTTTCGCATTCATTTGCTTAACTGTTGGAAAAAGACATTTTCAAAAAGGGGTTTTAAACTGAGCTAAGATATTTCTAAAGGTTTTATAACTTCACTGCTTTCTCTCAAAGGGCTTTTCACTGTTCCTATATAGCATGATGGTTGCTTTACGTGATTTCTTACTGCTCAGTTGTTATTTGCCCTTGTTACTCACTGAGTTGGAGTACTCACTTTACTCCCTGCATCTCGCGTGCAGATGCAGGTATTTGTTCACCCGGTAGCGGGTTTTGGCTGATCAGAGGCAGAGCTATAGGATTAGCGAGGTGACTGCCTGCGTTCGCAACACTATTTTTCCTCTCTCTTGGTTCATTGATCCGGCTTTGTATATTTTTAGGTCTTGTAGTGGAACTTATACTCTGATAGATGCTCGTGACTTGTGACACCCCGGTTTGGGCTGTGTTGGGTTGTAATTTTGTTAACTAATATCATTAAGTCATATTTGAACTGTTTAACTGCTTAAAAGTGGTGTTCTAAAATGGTCTGGCTGGCCTTGTCTTCACGAGAGGCGACATCACGACCGGAGCGGGGTTTGGGTCGTGACAGTGTTACACTGCTATATATGACTTTTAAATTTGAACTCGCCGTGTATTTATACATCTTTCAATAATTCAAATTCCTACAAATGTTATGTTTTATTTCAATCTGTTTCTCAATTGAATTTCCTTAAAATAATGATTTTGAATCTTAATTAAAAGAAAAGGAATTCTAAAAATAATTTCATCTTTTCTTGCTGATTTCCTAATTGGTCTGGAAGCTCTAATCCACTTTATGTTATATAAACGAGACTCCTTGAACATCTTATTTGTATTGGTTATAGACCCTATGTACTGAGTAACATGAGGACGATGTTGCACAAAGTGAGACAGAGATATGTGGACACAAGGTGCCATGTGTACTAAAGGTGTAGAACTTGATATTAAGACATGAGATACCGAGGATTGAGATGGTCGGGATTGTTATTAGAAATGATGTGATTGATTGAGTTGGTATCGCCTTCTTTATTTGAACATACTCTTACATGTCTGTGTCCCAGTTATGCTGGTGTTAATTTACTTAATTATCGTTCGTTACTATCCGTGTTTCTCTTTATTGTCTCTACTATTTGTAGTTGAATTTTTCCCTGTTATTGATATTACTCTGTTAATTTTATCTTGGTAGTTCATTATCATATCCTATTCAATTTATTTGAGTAGTAGCTATGTTGACTGTTCCTCGTCACTACCCCACCGAGGTTAGTCGTGATACTTACTGAGCACCGCCGTGGTGTGCTCATACTACACTTCTGTACATTTTTTTTTGTACAAGTCCAGGTATTTGATAGGTAGTAGTTGTGCGGATCGTCGCGGTGGAGACTCAAGGTAAACCTGCTGCTGCGTTCGCAGGCCGCGGAGTCCCCTTCATTTGCACTTATCTCCATTTGTTCCTTCTGTTCTGGAAGAGTGACGTATTTATTTTGTATAACTACTCTTAGAAAGACTTATAACTTGTACCACCAGTTTTGGGAATTGTAAGTGTTCAGAGTTATCTAATCTGAAGTTAGTGAATATCTATGTTATTTTCGTAAATGTTAGGCTTATAGTTTAGAGACTAGGTGCCATCAAGACTCCTTCGGAGGGATTTTGGTCGTGAAAGTCGCTTGGGTATATGATACGTCTAGAATTCGATAGGAAGAGAATGTTACCTATTGCTCTAAGCTTCATGGCACGATCTAGAGTAGAAAGAAATGAGACAATCCTAGATGTCTTGGAGTTAACCGTTTATATTAGTGACCGGCACACACATGTTGATACCCAATTTTTTCCTCATATATATATATATATATATATATATATATATATATATATATATATATATATATACCTTCAAAATAGTGCATATGCATCATCATTTGATTTATAAGCATACACAAATAGTTTTATAATTTTTCATAATTTTTAAAGACTTTAAACCAATTTATCCCTGCATTTTATTATACATAAATATCCAATAGTTTTTCTCCAAATTATTTGATGATTATTTACTCATCTAAACTTATCATTTATAACAACATGAGGTTTTAAATATTTTTAGTGCATTTTTTATAATTACATTTGCATTTTTAGGGCTAATTATATATTTTTGCAATAGTAGCCCGTATTAATGTATAATTACATTATGTATGCAAAAAATGAATATTTATATTTTTATAATGTTAAGTAATTATTTTTAATTATTTTGGTGCATAAATGATATTTTCATTATTTATTAATTACTTTTATAAAATTTTTATTTATTAAATATTGGGTATTTAAAAACTAGCCTAAAATCTACCTATTTTCGGACTAACCCCCAGCCCAATCACCTAATGCACTAGCCCAAAATACCCTAGCCCAAACCAAATAACCCCAGCCTAATCAACTAAACCTAGCCGACCCAAAAATCCCTTTTAAATCATGGCCGTTGATCTCTGAGATCAACGACCCATATTACTCCTACCCTTTTAATTACACCCTCACTCCCAAACCCTAGCCATTCTCACCTGTCTGCCACCCTTGAGTCCTCTCATCTCTCATCTCTCAAACCCTAGCCGTCTTCCCCCCCAAATCCCTCTCCTAATCCCACCTAACATGGGATTCCATGGCCGATTCTTGCCATATATGACCTCTCCCTGGTACTGGGTCCTTCTCTGTACTGCTTGCCTAAACATGGCAAGCAGATCTTGTAAGAATCGAACCAAAATTGGTTCAAATCCTTGACTTTTCTGTTTATTCCGTCTATGTTCATCATTTGCTCTTTAAAAGTACGATTATTTTCTGTATCTTTGGTTGATTCTTACTTACCCTAAATTAGGGTTTTCAGATCTCTTTAGATCGAACCAAAATTGGTTCGATTCTCTGAAATTAAGTGTTATTGTGACTATGTTCGTCCTATATTCTACTGTGTGACTAATTTTTGTTATATTTTTGTCAATATCTGTTTTCACTAAAATTAGGGTTTACCTATTTTTCTATGTCTGATTTTATTGATTCTGCATGCTATGGTTCCCTTATTTATGTTTGATTTTATAGTGTTTCCTTGTTTAATTGTTTAATTCTCACTACTATATAAACCCCTCCGCATTCCCTTTAAGAAGACGAGAATCGTTAAGAAATTCACTAAAATTGAAGTTACTACTCTATTGTTCTCTCATACTCTTGTTCTATATTCTAGTTCCTGGCCGGTTAAAAGCCAAGGCCAGAAATTCTGGGTTCTTGCTACTATGGACTTTGTTCTTTCTTGTTTTTCGCTTAACTGGTGAGTTGCTGAACTTTTGTCATTGCATTCCTATTTGCCTGACACATGCATATGCTTTCATTTCTGGAGATTGTAGTTTAAGGTGTTTTCTGGGCTGTTCTTGTATGCAATTCTGATTGCTTTACTTCAATTTTAGGTTTCTCTAATATTTAACTTCATTATGTTGGTAATCTGAGACATGCCTGAACCTGATCTGAATCGATTAATTTCTTTTCAAGCTCATCTAGACTATGTGTTGCAATTTGTTAATGTTAAGGACCTTTGTACTTTAGCCTCTCTGTAGTATTTAATTTTGCTATCAATCTTGTTACATGGACATGCTTTCATGTCCCTTTTAATAGATCAGTTGAATATAGTCATTAGTTATATAGCACAAGTTTGCTTCCTGTCCTATTCTGAACTTGCTATGGTAATATCCTGCATATGTTTGATCCTGTATGCTTCTAGTATGCCTTGACTTTTCCAATAGTTGCACTAATATGTTCTCACCCTATCTAAATTCTGTTGCCAGTCAATGTGATTCTTTCTTGTAACACCAGCACCTACTTAACATAATCTGAATCTCTTCTTTGTTATGAGTATGTGTATACCAATCCTGCAAACTTGTTTTATTAATGTGTGATTCCTTATGCACTAGGTGTTGAGCTTGTTCTTTGCTAAGTCTGTTTTCAAAACCTAAAGCCTGTTTGATTATTCTATGTGCTCAACCCGTACCCTTTAGTTCTATCCTTCAGCTGTTGTCCAATCTCCTTCATTATCACTAATGTTGTTCTTAATTCCTTATTCTTAGCCGGTTGAAAGACAAGGCTAAGCTCTTGTTACTAACCTCCCTAGTGTGAGCACTGCTCGGGGTCCGATTGAGACTCTTGTGAACTCTGACACACTAGGACTTGGTCCCTAGTCTATCCCTGAATCTCCTCTGTTAACCTCCCTAGTGTGAGCACTGACCTGGGTTCTTGAAGCCCTTAGGAACTCTGACGCACTAGGGTCCAAGATTCCTTGCCATATATACCATAATTGCTCAGTTCTATCCCATTTCACTTGCTGAATAAGCCAATGGGCTTGTATTCATGGCTGTATTTCTGATGGCTACTGGGTATTTGCTATGAAAACTGTCTTCTGGGCTGTTTTGAACTATGTGAAGGTCTGGCCTGGCCGGGTGTACTTTGGGCCTATCTTAGGCCCACTATAGTTATGTTGTGACTTTGTAATTTATTTCATTCATTGGGCCTGTAATAATGATGTAATAACAATTGGGGTATTAGTAAAAATTGGGAAACCGGGCTTGTGTTAATATTGTATGAAACGGGTAGAAATCCTGCCTATAGGTGTTTGATTTGTTCGAACATGTTCTGCTACTGTGTGTGCCAGACAACCTGCCTATTGGTGTTTAACTCGTTTAATATATTCTGCCTTTACATGTTTGATAGATAACCTGCCTATAGGTGTTCAATTCTTTTGATATATTATGCTTCGACATGTTTGTTAGAAATCATGCCTATAGGAAATAAAACGATCAATCTTTTTGCAGCATGTTCACATAGACACCATGCTTATAGAATTACATTGATTCACAAATACTGCACTTTACAATATTCATGTAGACATCATGCCTATAACGTAACCAGATTAGATGCCATTTTTGTTATTCTCATTATAATGTCACCCGCCTAGAAAACATGCCTATAAGGATAAAATGTCATAAAATCAAGTATAATTGTCAATTGCTAGAAATCCTGCCTATAGGGTGTTCTATTAAAGCTGCAAACCTTATGTCTTCAAACAACTTTACTGCATAATCACACAACGATTAGATGTCTAATATGTTAAAATTACAGCGCTACCTTTATAATGCTGGAATTCAGAATCACTTAGCAATCATGTCCATAGGATCAACAACTTATAACCTGTAGTCTCAATAATCAGCATGTAATATCAGATTTCTTAAACTGTGCACCTGTTCAGAAGATCATATTTTACATCTGAAACTGTTGCATGTTTGAAATCCAAAATCACATAGAGATCATGCCTATAGGATTCAATAACTTTAATTAGTCTAAAATCTGCAACTGTCAAATGCTCAATGTGTTTGCGTGCATCCGTTGTCAAAGTGTAGAGGCTAACTTGAGCCTTTAATTGCCATTATATAAAGTCTAACATGTTTTGCATGTCGATTAGTTTATCATTTTGAGCAGCCTAAGTGAAGTCTAGACCTACCTAAATAGAGGTCCAAGGCCTCCTGGACCATAGGCATGGGACGGGTAGTGCACGCATAGGGCACAGTTTAGAATCAACTAGTGCGCTTTAGGTAACAACTTAAAGATAGTAACCGGGCAGCAGGAGATGATATTCTATACCCGCTGAATAATATGAGTAACACCCCATCTTGAGGGAGTTATGAAGTGTTATTTATGTTGCACGGGGTGATCCTTTAGACAAAAAAATTTAAGACCCCCCATCTTGCCTTTAAATCAATCATTTGTGAACTTCCCAAATTCCTTGTTTTCTTGTCTTTGATCACATAGACTAATTCATATAATTGAGTTTGGCCGGGAACCACAGTTGTGGACCTCGAAGAGTGCCTAACACCTTCTCTTCGAGGTAATTTCGAGCCCTTACTCGATCTTTGGTGACGCAAGCTAATCAAATAGAGTTATCTACAAAATAGGTGCCCTAACGCACCTCAAACCCGTTAGGTGGCGACTCTCTCTTTTAACCCCCCTCTCCTTAAAAGAGTTGTCACGTGTCGAAACCAGCCGACAACACATATAAAGGAAACTCCACTGGAAACGGATTCATAGACTCCCTAGGACACTTGAACCTAGTGCTATGATACCAAGCTTTATCACGCCCGAACCTAGGCCTGTATGTAATACGGCACCCGGTGCCTGACTACATGCCATCGAGCGAACCAACTGGCTGGCTGAATACACATGTGATAGCATAACATACTGAATGCGGAAGATAAACTAACACATGCAAATATACTAAAAGTCTGAATGATATAAATCAATATGCCGAAATACTAATACAACTCTAAAACATATTTGTAGCCAACATTGCTTAACATGAGATGCCTGTGACTCTGTCTAGCTGTTACTCTAGTCTATGAAGCCTCTAATGAAGTACTGAAAAACATTGACTGTCTGTACATACTTAAAGACTATAAAAAGTAATGATAATTCCCCAAAAAAACTGGGGCTCACCAAATAGCTGATACTAGAATCCTAGCGCTATGAATCGTCAACCTATAAATCATTACCTCCATCATGAGATGCAGACCCCGGGCAAAAGGGACGTCAATACATTTGAATTGCACTGGTACGTAAAGAAACTTACAAAAACACTATAAATGCTGAAACTAATATTGAGCTGATAATTGAGAATTGATAATTGATAACTGTTGAAACTGAAATTGAAATGACAACTGATAACTGAAATGATAACTAATAACTGAACTGAACAAAGGAAGTAAGGATATGAATACTCCCTCTTCTGAATGATGAACAACCTGTTTATCTGAATAAACTACAGCCTCGGGCCCAATATATATGTGCACAAGCTAAGGCCTTAGGCCCAAGTATACGTATACATAACTACGGCCTCAGGCCCAAACATGCATAAAGCATAAACTACGGCCTCAAGCCCAAACATGCATAAAGCATAAACTACGGCCTCAGGCCTAAATACAGGTGTTCAACATTCAGGGATTTAAATTCAGGAACTGAGAATGCAAGATGTGATACTAAAATACTGAATCATACCGAGTTACATGATACTAGTATAGTGAATAGGACTAGACTGAGACATGTATTAATGAACTGATTATGAAAACTAAAACTTCAACTATTTATGACATGCTAGGTAATCTAGACTGAGACTCACGGGCATCAAACCCAAGTCTATATTGATTACGCACTTATTTTACAATGTTCAGAATAAAAGTCATGAACGAGTTATGAAGTTAGAGAATAGAAGTTCTGCAACAATTCAAGGAACTAGGCTTAACTATATTTTTGAGGCAATTAGTAACGTGGTAAAAGAAACATAGTGTAGGGAGAATCATTAACATTCCCAAACATAGAGAGTTAGCCTCACATACCTTAACTTCCTGCTCTTGAGCGTAATACAACATTCGCCAACCCTTTCAACTTTAATCTATATCAATACAAGTCAAAGGGATTCCATATTAGCAATAATACACATGTTTTGGCCACTTAGGCCTTTTATCAAACACTTGGTAGGCATAAAGCTTCATAGTCCTTATTAATGGTGTTTCTACACCCAACATCCAATTCTCTTACTCCTAGAAAATTCTAAAATCTCAACTTGCTATAATCAATATCATTCTTCTTCACCCATATGATAAACAACACCCTTAACCAATAATCAACAATCAACAAACCAAATCTATAATTGTTCATGCTTTTCTATCAAACCCATAAACTCATATCTCATGAACATAGAGTCTATAATCATTAATCCATTGGTATATTCAATTAGAGGGTGAAGACATTACCATTTTGAAGTTCAATCCTCTTGAATTCGAGTTCTAGGGTTTCTTCTCTCAACAATGATGCCCCAATCGAACATCTAATGATTTGGAGAGTTTACCCATGTTAATAAGGTTTTGGGGAATTGAAATCAACTTATAATAACCATTAGAATGTACCTTGGATGGTGGAGGGACCTTTGAGGAGTTAGGTTCTTGAAAGCTTCCCTTTCTAGAGCAAGTTTTTGTGTTTTGGGGTGTGGGGGATGAAGTAGGGCTTTAAAAATGACCCCCCATATGCGCCCCCGCGCACCTGAAGGCCTGACCACGCACCTGACCACGCAAAATGGCAGTAGCACTGCCACAAGTGTGCGGCTGCGCACGTGACCCTCTGGGCGCGCACCTGGACGCGCATATTGCGCACTGCTCTATAAAACGCACATAACATTTCCCACAGTGATCTGTTCAGGATCCACAATATATCGTTGAAAAGCTATCTCAAATGTCTAAAACTATCATCTTTTGCATTTTCCCAAATTCCTTATAGATTTTTACTAAATCCTGTTGGAAGATGGACCTTTTATAAACTTAGTCGATTTTGTCGAATCTTATGCACCTCACTCTCCATCTTGATTCTGAAACAACTATTTTCACCCATACTCATCCCGCCAGGACTTCATATGCCTAAAATATCAAATTATTACCCATTTAACATATCCACACCCAGTACGAATGTACGGGGTGTTACAATTAAAATTCAGAAATGATTTGAAAAACAAAGAAACTTTATCGTTTTCTTTGAAACAGTGTATAAAAACTTTGGTTTTTCTTTATTAAACGTACAGTTTATCGTTAATTGCAATACTGTTTACTGTTTTATTTTTTTGCCATTAATGGAACTCTTCTGTTGTTAATAGTGAGAAAAGACTATTGATAATGGAAATTCTTCTGCGACTGTTGCGGCAACGACGATAGCCTCGTCAAGCCGAACTGTTGTTCCACCGGCCGGGGAACCAGGGAAATTTTCTGGAGCCAACTTCAAAGGATTGCAGCAAAGGGTGTTCTTCTAGCTTACCACCCTTGGTATGTAGAAATTCACCAGTGAAGAACCTCCAGTGCCTGCTGCGGACATGCTAGACAACGAGAAATTTATGATTGTTGAGGCGAGGAAACAGGCAGATTTTCTTTGCAAAGGCTATATCCTAAGTGCTTTGGAGGATGACTTGTACAATGTCTACAGTGCTATGAATACTTCGAAAGAATTATGGGACGCACTTGAGAAGAAGTACAAGACTGAAGATGCATGCTTGAACAAGTTTGTGGTTGCCAAGTTTCAAGACTATAAAATGATGGACAGCAAAACTATTGGAACCCAAGTTCAGGAGCTTCAACTTATTTTTCACGACCTTATTGCTGAAGGTATGGTCGTGAATGAAGCATTTCAAGTGGCTGCAATGATTGAAAAATTGCCTCATTCGTGGAGAGATTTCAAGAACTATCTTAAGCACAAGCGCAAAGAAATGAAGTTGGAAGATCTTGTGATTCGTCTCAAGATTGAGGAAGACAACAAAACAGCCGAGAAGAAGTCTCGAGGAAATTCAACGATCATGGGAGCTAATATCGTTGAGGAGACTGCTCCAAAAAGTAAGAAAAGGAAGAGGTCCTTGACAGACTAAGGAGCAGAACAAAAAGAAATTCAAGGGCAACTGCTGCAATTGTGGAAAAGCTGGCCCCTGGTTATCGTCTCCCGAAAAAGGATAAGAAGAAGGGACATACCAACATAGTGGAGAAGAATGATGGCATCGATGATCTATGTGCAATGCTTTCGGAATGCAACCTAGTTGGAAATCCGAAAGAGTGGTGGATTGACTCTGGAGCCACTCAACATGTTTGTGCTGTCAAAGAAGCAATTTTGGCTTACTCTACTGTTGGTCCCGAAGAAGAGCTTTCCATGGGAAATGCTGCAACATCCAAGATTGAAGGTTATGGGAAGATATTCCTGAAGATGACTTCCGGCAAGGTGTTAACACTCAACAACGTTCTTCATGTTCCTACAATTAGGAAGAATTTAGTTTCTACTTCTTTACGTGTTAAGAATGGATTCAAATGTGTAAGCAAGAATGAAATGTATGTTGGATCTGACAAAGTTGTTGTAAGCAAGAATGAAATGTATGTTGGAAAGGGCAACCTCACAGAGGGCCTTTTCAAACTCAATGTAATGGTTGTTGACAGTATGAATAAAATTTCAGCTTCTTCTTATTTATTGGAGTCAAATGATTTATGGCATATTCGTTTAGGACATGTCAATTACAAAACCTTTCGAAAGTTAATTAATTTAGAAGTATTGTCTAAATTCGAGTGTAATAAATCAAAATGTCAAATATGTGTTGAATCTAAGTTTGTAAAGCATTATAAGTCTGTTGAAAGGAATTCAAATCCTTAGACTTAATTCATACTGACATTTGTGATATGAAGTCGACACCATCTCGAGATGGGAAAAAGTATTTTATTACTTTTATTGACGATTGCACTCGATATTGTTATGTTTATTTTCTTAATAGTAAGGATGAAGCAATTGAAGCATTTAAGCAATACAAGATGAAGTGGAGAATTAATTGAATAAAAAGATCAAAATGATTAGAAATGATAGGGGTGGAGAATATGAATCTCCATTTGCAGAAATATGTTCGGAATATGGAATTATCCATCAAAATACTGCACCCTACACACCTCAATCCAATGGAATTGTGGAAAGGAAAAATCAGACATTAAAGAAAATGATGAATTCTTTATTAATAATTTTCGTATTACCGCAGAGTTTGTGGGGGGAAGCTATCCTTACAGCTAACCGAATACTCAACAGAGTACCCCATAGTAAAACGCAATCTATTCCATATGAAGAATAGAAAGGAAGAAAATCCAACTTGAAATATTTCAAAGTGTGGGGATGTTTAGCAAAGGTGCAAGTACCTTTACCGAAAAAGGGTAAAAATCGGACCAAAAATTATGTATTGCATTTTCATTGGATATGCTACAAACAGTAAATGTCACGACCCAATTCCATTACAGGCCGTGATGGCGCCCAACGCCGCCGTCAGGCAAGCCAACACTGATCAACTAGTGTGTGTGCCAAGACCTGGTGTCAAAAGTGTGTGGGCAATCTAGTAGAATATACAAAAGAATGCTAGACTACTGTCTGAAAGGAAATAGACAGAAAAGTAAAACATAAGGGAGACTCCAGCTGCTGTAGAACGGCCCAGAAAGTAGCTCACCGTGAAGTCTCGAGGTGGGGATCAACTACGCGCGTCGGACGGGTAACTAGATGTACCTGTCTTAGATCCTGTACAATTAAGTATATAAGTGTAGTATGAGTACATAAACAACATGTACCCAGTAAGTATCCAGTCTAACCTCGAAGAAGTAGTGACGAGGGGTCGACTTTGACACTTACTATGGGCTAATCAATAATATAATTAAAGTGTTATACTAATCATGGATTTCATGAATGATACTGAAAGCTCAATAATAGGAAATGATAAGTTCTTCTTTCACAAATATAAATTTCAAATTTAAATATATCATTTAACAGCAAATATTTCAGGACATTGAAGCAATTTCAATCATGGGGAGTTCCAAAGAAATATCATGCGCAAATTATGCCGAGGTCGTACGGCCCAATCCAACGTAATACTTAAATTGTACACTGCTGGAGGTCCGAACGACGCGAACCATAGATGCATCTATTTACTACCGAGACGTTCGCCCCGATCCACAAATAGCAATTTATTTCAAACAAAAACACAAAGTTCACATTGGCAGTCAAGTATTCCATTAAATCCTTCAAGTAGGTGAATTTAACCTTTTACACTTCTTTTATCAAGTTCCGACGACTTAAGCAATCGAATTAGCAAGTAAGGGAACAAACATTTCAAGTAAAGCATGATACGAGTCCTAAACTACCTGGACAATAGCATATAGTAGCTACGTACGGACTCTCGTCACCTCGTACGTACGTAGCCCCCACAAGTAGGTTCACACATTTGTTTAATTCACCTATGGGGTTAATTCCCTCTTACAAGGTTAGAACGGAGACTTACCTCATCTGAAGGCCCACTTCCAAATTCAAGAATGCGCTCAAACCCTCAAATCGGAGCCGAACAAATCCAAAACTATGCAAATGGTGTAAAAACTAATCAGTATGTGTCAAAAGTTTATATTCTAACTATCTAAATGATTACCCATCCCAAAATGCAAGATTCCTAAAATTCACCCTCGGGCCCACGTGCCCGGATTCTGGAAATGTTCGAAGAAAGTTGTTACCCATACCCTAAGGAACATAAATATATAATTTTTACTAAGTTCAATAATCATTTTCGTGGTAAAATCCCATTTTTCATTAAACCCTAGGTTTTTCATCTAAACCCATGATTTCTACCAATTTTCATGTTAAAATATACCCATAATCTATGTATTAAACTCACATTAAGTAGAGATTACTTACCTCACAAAGCTAGGTCGAAATCCCCTCCTTAAAAGCTCTCCAATCGCAATGTGGAAGAAAATATGATAAAAATTGGTCTAAGCCCGTATTAAATGAGGCTCACTGCCTCACCGATTTCCGCATCTGCAGTCGAGGGCCGCACCTGCGCCCTCGGTTCTGAGGAAATGGCCTGGGCCGGCTAACATCGCACCTGCGGACGGTTACCCACTTCAGTGGAGGGTGGGCCACATCTGTGGAACCTGGGCTGCCCTTCCTTGGCCGCTTCTGCGATGCTTGGCCCGCACCTGCGAGCTTGCACCTACGGCTGGCCAAGCGCAGGTGCGGTTATGACAAATCTGGGGAGCTTGAGCTCATGCTCCAAGTTTCCAACTTGGTGCGAGCCTCGTCCGATTGACATTCGGGGCCCTGCCCGAACATACCAACAAGTTTGGAATCATAAAATGGACTCGCTTGAACTCTCGGAATGCCCGAAACAACATTAAAACTAAGAATCACAGCCTAAAACCAATTGAATCAAACTTAAGAACTTCAAGTTTTTCAATTTGCTCCCAATGCGCCGAAATGTACTTATACTACTCGGAAGGCACCAAATTTTGTGTGCATGTCTTAAATGATAATGGGGAACTATTCGTGGTCTCGGAATCCCGCTTGGACCTCGATATCACCAAAACCCGCTCCAATCCAAATTTTAAAGAACTTCTAAAACCTTCAAAAACCAACTTTCGCCATTACGCCACAAAATGCTCCCGGGTCATCCAAAACCCTAGCCAAACCTATGCCCAAGTCTGAAATCATCATACAATCCTATTGGAACCGTCAAATCTCAATTCCGAGGTCGTTTACTCAAAATGTTGACCGAAGTCAAACTTGGCCTTTTAAGCCAACCTTAAGGCACGAAGTGTTCCGATTTCAACCCGAACTCTTCCAAATCCCAAACTAACCATCCCCGCAAGTCATAAATCAGTAAAAGCAAGTAAGGGAAGTTTCATTTAGGGGAACGGGGTTCTAGAAAGCAAAATGACCGGTCGGGTCACTATAGTAAAGCATGTCGGTTTTTGGTTCATAAATCTAATGATCCCGAAATTCATGTTAATACGGTAATTTGAATCAGATAATGCTGAATTCTTTAAAAGCATCTATCCGTATAAAACTAAAAGCGATTCGTTAAGTGAAAGACCTAAACGACCATGGGAAGAACCAAAGGAAAATACTCCACGTGAAGAAGATCCAAGGCGTAGAAAACGTCAAAGAATATCTACTTCCTTTGGACCAGATTTTGTGACATTCTTGCTTGAAAATGAGCCTCAAATGTTTAAAGCAGCTATGTCATCCTCAGATTCAGCATTTTGGAAAGAGGTAGTCAATAGTGAGATTCAATCAATTTTTGATAACCATACATGAGAATTGGTTGATCTTCCTCCGAGAAATAAGCCTTTAGGTTTGAAATGGATCTTTAAACGAAAAATGAAAGCTGATGGCACTGTTGACAAATATAAGGCAAGACTTGTTGTCAAAGGTATAGACAAAAGGAAGGCCTTGATTACTTTGACACTTACTCGCCAGTAACGAGGATAACATCTATTAGGGTGTTAGTGGCACTGGCAGCCGTGTATGGTCTTGAAATCCATCAAATGGATGTTAAAACAACTTTCTTAAATGGATAATTGGAGGAAAAGATTTACATGGAACAACCTGAAGGTTTTGTGGTTCCGGGTAAAGAAAAGAAAGTGTGCAAACTAGTTAAATCGCTTTATGGACTTAAACAAGCACTCAAACAATGGCATGCCAAATTTGATCAAACAACGTTGGCAAGTGGGTTTAAAATCAACGAGTGTGACAAATGTGTTTACATTAAAACACTCCAGGTCATGAAGTCATTGTTTGTTTATATGTTGATGACATGTCGATAATGAGCAAAAATATGACAGATATAAATGCTACTAAGCGCATGTTGGCTAGCAAATTCGACATGAAAGACTTAGGAGCTGCTAACGTGATCTTAGGAACCGAAATTCACAAGACTCCACAAGGTCTATTATCACAGTCTCACTACATTGAAAAAGTACTTGACAAGTTCAAGTATTTGGATTTCAAGATTGCCAAGACTCCAATTGACGTGAGTTATGCACTTCAAAAGAATGAAGGTGAAAGTGACTCACAATTGAACTATGCAAGAGTATTGGGAAGTTTGATACATATCATAAATTGTACGCGACCAGATATAGCATGTGCTATTAGCAAATTGAGTCGCTTTACAAGTAAACCCATTCAAATACATTGGATGGCAATGAAATGAGTTTTGGGGTATCTGAAACATACCCAAAATTATGCTTTACCTTATAACAAATATCCCTCCGTGATTGAGGGATATAGTGATGTAAATTAGATCACCAGATCATCTGACGTTAAATCCACGAGTGGATATGTTTTCACAATTGGGGGTGGAGCAGTGTCTTGGAAATCATCCAAAGAAGCGTACATCGCGAATTCATAGCTTTAGATAAGGCCGGTGAAGAAGTTGAATGGCTCCGGAATTTCTTGGAAGATATTCCATTTTAGCCCAAACCTTTGGCACCTATATGTATACATTGTTATAGTCAAGCGGCAATAGACAGGGCAGGGAGCGTTATGTATAACGGAAAATCTCGTCATATACGACGGAGACACAATACCATTAGACAACTACTCTCTAGTGGTGTTATCACGATTGACTACGTAAAGTCAATGGTTAACGTGCCAGATCCACTTACAAAAGGCCAATCTAGAGAGGCAGTTGAAAGATCATCAAAGGGAATGGGGTTAAGGCCTAGGACAAGTCATCATGGCGGTAACTCTACCTAGCAGCCTGGAGATCCCAAGAGCTCGGTTCAAAGAGATCAAACAAAGTTATGAATGACGGTTCAACATTTTCAAATAACTCAACCCATTCTCGTGATGAAGACAATGTTCAGATATCGAGGTAACGCATTAAGGCTTTTTGATGAGTCAATAAAGCTTAAAGCTTTTTAATGATTTGCTAAGTCTGGCAGGATATGATCAGATAACATGTCTATAGGATTAACGTTTAGAAATCACCTATGTGAGTGGAAAGTGTAAGCCACTTCAAGGGGAATGAAAGTAAAGGCCCATTCTCTAAGCACTCATGAAAGCAGGCGGTGTTCATGGCTGAAACGAACACAACCGTGAGAACCATAGATGGTTAAGGTTGATTGTGTGACTTATGTTATCTAGGTATACAACAAAGCTCGACGGTTCAAAGATATCAAATCTACCGGTTGACCAAGTATATCCGATATAAGTTCACTACGGAAAGTTCAAAGGAAAACCTACTTATCCAGATGCAACTAATTCTTGCATGTAAATCACACACGCGTTCGTGTATTCCTTCATTTTATAGCCATTCCCCATGCATGTGGGGGATTGTTGGATTTTTTAAGCTTGGTTAAGCTTAAACAGGGTGAATGGGAAATGGAGGGAAAATAAAATATTTGAATTTCCCTCCTTGGTAAAGCGACATTTTCCCATATTGGAGGAAGAAAAGACTTTTGATGGTTATATATACAATTGCTCTTCTTCTAGCTCTTAATGAGTTAAGAAGAAGGCAAGCCTCGCGTGGTCATCGTCGCTCGCTCGTTCGGCTTCGGCTTCGGTCAAAGATTGATTGATTAATCTTTTTGGACAAAATTTCTTTCAATTATTTAATTAATTAGTTTAATTAATTAACAAAAATTCAACCCAAAATAACCCAGGACCCGCGACGCGACCCGGTCCGATCCGTTTTCTTTCCCGGATTATTTTAAATCCGTTTTCCACAATATTTCAAACAGAAATATTCTCACCTGTTCCAACAGCCATGGCTATTTTTTCAAAAACAGTGCCAGAAAGTCTACAAATATGCTTTGAATCACAGAATCTTTCCTTACGAAATTTTCTGATCTTCTTCTTCTTCTTCTTCTGCACAAAATTTTCCAGTTTTTTTTTACAGCCTTCAAGTGGTTCGCTGTTTCACCAGCATTTTTAGTACAAACACTCCGGTGAGTTAAATTGTTCTATTCTGGGAGGATAATATTCCAGCACCTCGGGTGCTTGAGGGGAATAATTTCCTTAAGGACACACTGTGCATTCAGTGAGCCCGATTTATTCCGAAATTATTTTCAGATATTATTTCGACATTCTGTTGCTACTAACTTTCTATTTCTGTTTCTATTTCAAAAAGTTCACTGTTTTTAATTATTTATTACAGTAATACAAGTTGCCTAACATTGATATATAATATTTATGCAAAATTATTAGAGCAAGGTAAACCTTTAATTCACACCATACTTAGAGAGACCACCAACATATAAATTTGGTAAAACTTCATATTTGAACAGAATTTGACTTGTCAACCAGGGCGCAAGAGCGGAGCTAGAAGCCCGTATGCAAGTTCGGTCGAACATAATAATTTTTGCTCAAATAGTATATTATGTTAAAAAAAATATATGCACAATATTAAATTTAGGAATCAATTATTAGCATTTGAAGTTGTCATTATAAAATTTGGAACCCTCAAAATAGAAATCCTGGCTCCACCTTTGCTAGGGTACTTTGGCATCATTGCCTCGTTGAATATTAGGGATCAGATTTTTTTATAAGTTATTTTTCTAGAAAAATTAATATGTCATGTTAACTTTAGTTATTCACCACTTCTTTATGATAATAAGATTGGATTTTGTACATATACAAATATTTTATAAAATTTAATTATATATATAACTTGAGCAAAAGACAGTAACACTCGCTGTCTCTCTAGAGTACATCCTGTCCTTGATTGGAATAGTTCGACTCTGTATCAAGAACTATGTAGGTACAGCTAGAAGATGCCGATATAACGCTTATTAATTAGAACTCCAATGCTAAAAGTATAAGGCATCTAAAATAGCCAAAAAGAAACCACCACCTCAAGTGCAATACAGCAATAGCACTTGTGTATGTTTTTAAGTATGAACCGTCAGTCCTCATACATATCGTCTAGCTGTTTCATAATTTGACTTTTGCATATATTCCTTTGTTTATTCCCCTCTTTCTTTTGCTTATTTCATTTTCAACTTTTCATAGGGAACTGAAAGATTTAATATTAGTACTTATAATGTGACCTAGTGATCAATGATATCGCCGTAAATTTTGGATATCAAGTTTAATTAAATCATAATTGAGATAAAAATATATTATGTTATTTATTTCTATCTACTTAACTTTGCTGGTTGTATGTAACATGCATCTTATGAAATAGTCAAGGTGCACGCAAGTTGCTTAATTGATTATATTGATTGTAGCTAGCAGAAGCGGACCCAATGATTTTAACGCGACAGGAGTCAACCAACGTCCCCTCAAGGGTTTACACGTGCCAAGTGATAAAATTGACCATTTTCAAGGTATATATATCTATATATAAGACTTCTACCGAAGTTTATGGACGCTGATCTGATTACCCCTCAAGGTTACACATAAGTTCGCTTCTGGCAGTTCGATAAAATAATCGAGATACAGGTCGACTCAAACACCTATAAAAAAAAAAATTAAAAAAGAGGTAAGTTAATATTTGCACGTTTCTTTTGCATTTAAGCCATTAGCCAGAAAGAAGTGACCAAGAAAGTGGAAAACTTTATTGTGCATGGTTCTGTTCACTTAGTTAATTATCCATCTCTTTAATATTCTTTTTGCAAGTATATATACCCCTTTCCAATGTCTTCTTCCTCAAATTAGATATTTCCAACTTCCTCTCTAATAAGTCCATTTCAATGGCTAAAGTTTATTCTAAAAAATCAAATCTAAGTACTATTTCTTCTTCTTCTTCAATTTCTTCAAACTCTTATATGAGCCCAAGAAGAGAAATATTTACTTTGTGGATGAGATCTCTAGTTTACCATGGAAATGGTTGCACTGTTTATGATTCAAAAGGCCAAATTGTTTACCGAATTGATAACTACAACATAAAACGTAGCAAGGAAGTCCATCTCATGGATTCCAATGGCAAAGTTCTCTTTTCTATTCGAAATAGGGTAAGCATAAGTTGGTCGCTCGCTGCTGGTTTGATTCTTTTTTATGAACCAAACACGTAAAAGCTCTTTTAAATAATTGAGCGACAACGAGATTTGACTCCACGATTTTGTCTGCTCTAGTTAACAGAGGCAGATCAAGGATTTAATGCTTATGGGTTTCTGCAATGAGCTAGTTCGAGTAGATTTTCAATAATAACTGGGTTCACATTTAATATTTATAGATATTTAGTGAATTTTTCAAACACATTTACATTATTCGGACAAAAGCTACTGGGTTCATGTGAACCTATAGGTCGCAAGATGGATCCACCCATGCTCTAATACCACATTGTATTATATAACCATTTTATTTAAAAGTTTAAACTGCTAGAGAATTGCAGTATATTTTTTATTTAGTTAATTCTATCTCTAACAATACTCAAATATTTTCTTGTTTTTTTTTCTCCTCAGAAAGTTCCAGTTTTTGGACATTGGGATGGCTATAAATGGAGTTATGAAGGAGTGACTAGTAAAGAGATACCATGGTTTCAAGTGAAGAAAATTCACAATGTCCTTAGGGGAGATAATATGAATTACTATAATGTTATATTGGGATGTAATCAAGCTGAAGCAAACTGCTATAACATTATCCTTGGCACAACATCAATTAAAATTGTGACCCAAGCAGGCAGACTTGTTGCAGAGGTTAGTCACTACCCTTAATTTTGAGATAACAACATATAACCGTCCGTAAAAATTAGAATAATAATATGAAAAACGATACAGGTTACCTGTTATGACAAGTTAAAGTATACTGATCGTGTAAAATTTTTTTTTGGCTATGTGTTTCTCAGGTAAAACAAAAACAAGCAACTTCAGGAATACTATTTGGAAGTGATGTATTAACATTGGTTGTGGAACCTCATGTTGATCACTCATTGGTTATGGCTCTTGTTACTGTTTGTGGTCTAATCCATCACAAAATTTGATAATAAACGCAACTTATTTGGCACTGAATCGTCGTCGTCGTTGTTGTAACATCTCTTTCCTTTTTTCTTTTCTTCTTCCCATTTTGTTGGGAATGACAAACATTTGTACCTTAAAGAATGAGTTGTTTGGATGTAATCATGTAATGAATATTGAAGTGTAAAATTGTTACTGTGTCCTATCTTATATGCACAAGTTGTTCTTGCAAGATCTTATGTATATATATTCATATGAAAGTCACAAAATTTTGGCTTATAAAATTTTCAGCAAAGATTACTTTTAGCCCGTGGTGGAACCTATTTATATCTGATAGCCGCAAAAGTGTATAAAATTTATATTTTTTTTATATAACATACAGAAATGTGATTGCATATATATATATATATATATATATATATATATATATATATATATATATATATATATATATATATATGTATAATAAACTTTACCAACTTACGTATTTTTCTAAGACCCATGAACAAATGATACAACAATAGGACACATGGGAATTCAAGAATATAGGCACTTCTTAATACTTCTATGAATAGAGTCATTTATGGAAGTATTAAGAAGTGCCTATATTCTTGAATTCCCATGTGTCCTATTGTTGTATCATTTGTTCATGGGTCTCAGAAAAATACGTAAGTTGGTAAAGTTTATTTCATGATATTACTAAGAGGTATAATGGTCTTATGACGTTCCGGGAAGTTTTATTAACGTACTTCTCATGCATTGCATTCATTTACATGTGCATTTACCTATGACTCAGATGTCTCTCTCTCTCTCTCTCTCTCTCTCTCTCTCTCTCTCTCTCTCTCTCTTTATATATATATCTATATATACATATATATATATATATATAATGTACATTTTTCAATTATTATTTTCAGAGCAGCTATTGTATTGGGAAAAAACTGAATTTAAATATTGAAGATGACGTGTCATGACACGTGGACCAGTCAAATAGTCAAAGTGTGGTAATCAGTTAGAAGGCACGAGCAACAACAGATGCGGGAGAAAAGATACTTAAAGACACGAGCTATTATTCAAATGAAATGAGACTCGTACCTGTTCGAGTCATTTAAAGCTCGAAGATCGGAATGAATTGAAGTCATGAATCTGATAGCGTAAAAGAGTCCAAATTCAGCATTAAATGCCAAATACGTTAGAGAATTTGTATTTAATAGGAATGATTGAGTAACGTTTCTTTTAATGTCATTTATTGCTCGTAATTGCCTCATTAAGACAAAGGCATTACACTTTCTCTTAGAATTAACTATAAAAGGAGAAGGTCTCAACATCTGTAGGGGAAAAAATATCATTGCGATTATACTGAAATATATACTTATTCATTGCTTTATTGTTGTTCTCAAAGTCTCTCATTTCTTGATTATCAGTAACCCGATTTCTCTCTTAAATTTTAGCTTTAACCAAATATTCAGTTTTTTGGTTAAACAAATTGGTTCCGTTACCGGGAATCTGATAATCTATTCTTTTTAAGTTACATTTTATCTGTTGTTATCATCATGTCAAACAACAACAGCAACAATAACAGTGAAAATACCTTGGGAAACCATCAAAATCAAGGTGATTTACAAAACATTAACGTGGTTCCTTCCCCTCAAAATTCACCACATCAATCTCGTGAAGGCACTCCTACTCCTGAATCTCGTGCTGTTGAACAAGAGCAATCTGAATATTTTGAAGGAGCAGATGACGCTTTACAAAAAGTGATTGATGCACGGGTTAGCAAAGCTCTTCAAGCTCTAGTTAGTCGATTACCTGTTGCACCACCCACACCTACGCCTAATAACAATACATTGGAGAATCCTCGTTCTGGCCTTGTTAATTCTGGAAATGGAGGAACCCTCAGTGAGCCACAGGAAGGAGAACCAAGTAATTCAAATAATTCTCATTTGCAAAATTTAGTACTAACTTTGCAGAAACAGCTTAAGGAACAAAATGAGCGCATCGAGCAAATCCCTGGAGTTCCCCCTGTAATCAAAGGAGTGGATGTGGATAAATACTCGCAACAACCTTGGAAACCAAGTGCTGCTCCCCTTCCAATCCCTAAAAAGTTCAAAATGCCTGACATCTCGAAATATGATGGCACAACAAACCCACGTGATCACGTAACTGCATTTACTACAGGTGTAAAAGGCAACGATTTGACCAAGCAAGAAATTGAATCCGTGTTGGTCAAAAAATTTGGAGAAACACTCACCAAGGGTGCATTAACCTGGTATTCTCTTTTACCTGAAAATTCTATAAACTCTTTTGCTGAGCTTGCAGATTCTTTTATTAAAGCGCACTCGGGAGCTCAAAAGGTCGAAAAAAGAATGGAAGACATTTTCAAAATTAAACAAGGGGACTCAGAGTTGCTCAGAGATTTTGTTGATAGATTCCAACGTGAAAGGATGACTTTACCCGGGTACCTGATAATTGGGCTGCAATAGTTTTGCAAGCAACTTAAATGATAAAAGTTCAGAAGCCACGAGAAGACTTAAAGAAAGCCTTCGGGAGTTCCCTGCAACCACGTGGAATGACGTTTATAACAGGTACAGCACGAAGTTGCGAATTGAGGAAGATACCGTACCTTAGTTTCATCATGAAGAAAGGAGCAATTCCAGGAGGTCAGAAATCGAAAAAAGATCAGGTAAAAACAGATACGATCCATATATGGGACCTGCAGGAAAAGACTCACGGTCAAAGGAGGATAATCAACGATATGATCAAAAATCGAGGAACAGGGAATCTGGTTCTTCATCAAGGTTCAGAAATGACCGAAACAGACAAGAGTCACGAGATGATGACAGAGGTTTAAAAGCGAGATTCGGTTGATATAATTTCAATGTCACTACCTCCGAGCTCGTAGCTGTTTTGAGGAGCATGGGAGACAAGGTACGGTGGCCAAAAGAGATGCGGTCAAATCCAAATAGGCGCAATCCAGATCATTGGTGCGAATTCCACAATGATCACGGGCATAAGACTTCAGAATGTAGATTCTTACAAAGTAAAGTGGACCATCTATTGAAACAAGGGTATCTCACTGAGTTATTTAGTGAGAAAGGTAAGCAAGCCTATATGAAAAATAGGCAAGAGCCACCAAAACCACCTTCGCCCAAAAGAACTGTCAACGTTATAAGTGGAGGTGAAGAGGTCAAAGATGTATCATATAAAAAGGTTTCAAAAGTGACAATTACTCAAGGGAAGAGGCCTCGACATGTACTGGAAGAGGAGAATGTTATGTTCAACAACGCAGATGCCGAGGGACTCATAACTCCGCATAACGACGCACTGGTAATATCTTTACTTGTACATGATACTAACGTGAAACGGGTTTTGGTTGATCCAGGTTGTTCTGTAAATATTATTTTAATACGGGTATTGCGCGAGATGCAAGCGGAGGATAAATTAGTCCCAAAGGCGCATACTTTGTCGGGATTTGATAACTCTAGTGTTGTAACAAAAGGGGAGGCCATACTTACCACATTCGCAGAAGGCGTCGTCAAAGATACCAAATTTCAAGTGGTAGATATGGAAATGGCTTACAATATAATTCTTGGGAGGCCATGGATTCATGACATGGAAGCTGTTACTTCAACTTTACATCAAGTTATTAAATTCCCATCTCCATGGGGAATATGCCAAATTAGAGGCGATCAACAAGCATCTAGAAGCATCAATCCGTTGCAGATTCAACTGTTAAAGATGAAGACAAATAGCAATTACAGAATTTGGGTGAGGGTAACACGGAAACAACCTCACCTGAGCAAAAGCAAACAGATCTGGATTCAAGGCCTGATACCATTCAAGAATCAGAGGAGAATGAGAACATCAGAACAACGATAGAAGACCTAGAGGCCGTGGTGTTATTTATACATTGGCCCGAGAGAAAAGTGTACATAGGCGCTAATCTTAGCCCGGAGGTAAAACGTAAATTGATTGAATTTTTAAAAGCTAACGCGGACTGTTTTGCTTGGTCCCATTCTGACATGACAGGGATACCACCGGAAGTCATGATTCATAAGTCTAATGAAGATCCATCATATCCTCCCGTCAAGCAAAAGAAAAGAAAGCAAGGAACTTTCAAAAATAAGGTGATTCAATAGGAAGTTCAAAAGTTACGAAAAATTGGTTCAATTCGTGAGGTAAAATATCCTAACTGGTTAGCTAATACTGTTGTGGTTCCTAAGAAGAACGGTAAGTGGCGAGTCTGTGTAAATTACACAGATCTTAATAAAGCCTGTCCAAAAGATTCCTTTCCTTTACCGCACATAGACCAGTTAATTGATGCTACTGCAGGGCATGAGCTATTAAGTTTTTTAGATGCATATTCAGGCTATAATCAAATCAAGATGGATCCAGGTGATGAAGAAAAAACTTCTTTTATAACAGACAGGGGGATTTACTGTTACAAGGTAATGCCCTTCGGTCTTAAGAATGCAGGTGCAACGTATCAAAGGTTGGTCACTCAAATGTTTCAGGAACATTTAGGTAAAACCATGGAAGTATATATAGATGATATGCTAGTTAAAACTCAACATTTAGAAGATCATGTATCGCACCTCTCTGATACGTTTAAAATTTTACGAAAATATAATATGAAGTTGAATCCAGAAAAATGCGCATTTGGTGTGGCATCAGGAAAATTTTTAGGTTTTCTTGTTTCTAACCGTGGTATTGAGGTAAATCCTTCACAGATCAAAGCAATAGAGGAAATTCCTGATGTACTTACGAGCAAAAAAGAAGTTCAAAGACTAATTGGGAGAATTGCAGCTCTGGGGAGATTCATTCCCAAGTCTTCAGAAAAATGCTTCAAAATTTTCTCAGCTTTAAAGAAACAGGATCATTTTGAATGGAACGAAGATTGTCAGCAAGCACTTAAGCATCTAAAAGTATATTTGTCAAATCCACCGTTGTTGGCGAAACCAAAGGTAGGAGAGAAGTTACTCATCTATCTTGCCGTATCAGAAGTTGCGGTAAGTGCTGTTTTAGTCCGGGAGGATCAAGGTAAACAATCTCCTATCTATTATGTAAGCAAGTCTTTGTTAGATGCAGAAACACGGTACCCGCAACTAGAAAAATTAGCACTTGCTTTGATCATGGCATCTAGAAAATTAAGACCTTACTTTCAATGTCATCCCATTGCTGTGGTTACTGCTTTTCCATTACGAAACATTTTGCATAAACATGAATTATCAGGTAGATTAGCAAAATGGGCTATAGAATTAAGTGAATACGACATCACTTATCAACCTAGGACTGCTATAAAATCTCAGGTATTAGCTAGCTGATTTCAATCAGGGGATGCAATTAGAAGCAGAAAAAGAATTACAAGTTTTTAATGGTGCAAACCCGGGGACTTGGATTTTATTCACTGACGGTTCATCTAACGTAAAAGGTGCAGGTTTAGGAATAGTTCTCGTACCACCCACGGGTGAAACTATTAGACAAGCTATAAAGTGTCATTCGATAACTAACAATGAAGCAGAGTATGAAGCTGTCATTGCAGGTTTGGAAATGGCTCGAGAACTTGGCATAACCCAGATTATAATCAAGAGTGATTCACAACTTGTTGTTAACCAGATGCTGGGGACTTACGCAGCCAGGGAAGCACGAATGCAAGAGTACTTAGAAAAAGTACGAGAATTAATAAAGCAGTTTCAGACGTGGAAAGTTATGCAAATACCAAGAGATGAAAATATAGAGGCAGATGCTTTAGCCAATCTCGCATCTGCAGCAGACGTGGCAAAAGATGCAAATGCTTCAGTTGTACATTTATTTCATTCCATTCTCGAACCTGATAAGAATGAGGTAAATTTTAATAACTTAACATGGGATTGGAGAAACGAGATTGTTGCTTTTCTGCAGTACGAAACCGTACCTGATGACAAAAGGAAGGCACACGCGCTCCGTAAAAAGGCTGCTCGTTATTGTTTATATCAAGGAAACCTTTATCGAAAGATATTTGGTGGACCATTAGCAAGGTGTCTTGGACCTTCCCAAACAGAATACGTAATGAGGGAAATACATGAATGACATTGTGGAAATCATGCGGGAGGAAGGTCGCTGGTAAAAACATTGATTCGAGCAGGGTATTATTGGCCTAAGATGGAAGAGGAAGCAAATAGTTTTGTGTCTAAATGTGATAAATGTCAAAGGTACGGGAATAATATGCATAGACCAGCTGAGTTAATGCATCCTGTCATAGCTCCGTGGCCCTTTATGAAATGGGGAATGGATATCGTAGGTCCATTACCACAAGCAAAAGGTCAGGTGAAGTTTCTACTTGTACTTACTGATTATTTCACTAAATGGGTAGAAGCAGGAGCATTTAAACATGTACGAGAGAAGGAAGTTAAAGACTTTGTTTGGAGGAATATAATATGCCACTTTGGAGTGCCGAAGGAAATCGTGTGTGATAATGGTCCACAATTCATAGGAGCTCAAATCACAGAATTTTTTCAAAGTTGGCAAATTAAAAGGATAACATCTACGCCATACCATCCAGTGGGTAATGGACAAGCGGAATCCACAAACAAGGTCATTATCAACAACTTGAAGAAAAGGTTACAAGATTCAAAAGGTAATTGGCCTGAGGTATTACCTGGAGTATTATGGGCTTATCGTACAACAACAAAAACAAGCACGGGAGAAACACCATTTTCAATGGTTTATGGTGCAGAGGCCTTAATCCCAGTTGAAATAGGAGAACCGAGCACACGATATGCTCAAGCAACGGAAGAATCAAATGATGAAGATATGCGGGTAAACCTTGATTTGCTCGAAGGAAGAAGAGAAGCCGCATTAATAAGGATGGCAACACAAAAGCAAGTAATTGAACGGTATTACAACAGGAAAGCACGCCTCAGATTTTTTAAAATTGGGGACTTCGTGCTTAAAAAGGTGTTCCAATCTACAAAGGCCGCTAATTCAGGAAAGCTAAGTCCAACATGGGAAGGACCCTTCAGGGTTTGTGATATTGCGGGAAAAGGAGCATATGAGTTAGAGACAATGGATGGGAAAATTCTACCCTCACATTGGAATGCTGTCCACCTAAAGAGATATTACTTTTGAAAAAGTACCTATGGTCAGGTATCACTATGTTAAAATTTTTCTTTGAATTGTTAAAATTTTACTAATGATTTTAGATGCTAGGCAAAAACCCTTACCCGTGCCAAATGATGAGTCACGACTTGCACGACAAAATGGAATATTCTAAAATTCCCAGCCCAGGGTTACAATTATTCTGATGGAAATACACACGGGTTAGGCAGTCTTCATCTCTAATCGCATCTCCGAGTCCCGTATGTTTTTCTGTTTCAGGAAAAGGACCAAATTGAGAGAAACAAACAAGTGCTTGAGGCTTCATACTTCACCGCTCCAACACTTGGGGGACTGCATATTGTACACAGAACGTGCGGGAAAACAGATATGTAAACGAAAATCGGAAAACAAAGAGACAAGTGTCGAGCAGAAGTTACGGAACCTCAGCATTCATCATTGTGTTCTTTCCCATCAAAACAAATGAAGATACAAAACATTCATCATAGTGTTCAAACTCATGAGAACAATGGAGTCACCTCTCAAACCCTTCCTAATACATGAAGATAGGGTCATGACTATATACTGAAACGGGTTATAAGGAAAAACCTTATTTGAATTATATTTATTTTGCAAAAATCTGTTACAAGAAAAACAGTTATGAGAAAGTTATAGATGTATTTTAACACATGTAATATTCAAAAACTTGTCGAAGTTATTCCAAACAAAACATGTGTGTTCCTATTTCTTTCATCGTATTGTAACACCATTATGAAGATGAGACGTCTTCTTCATTAAGTGTCGATATATACAAAAGGGCCCTCTTTTATAAGCCTCATGTTAATAAGTCATGAGAAGAATCATAAAGCATTTCCAAAGTTTAAAAATGCTAAACTATTCTATAAGTCCTAAATAGATAAGAAAAAGGCAAGAATAGAACATATTGAAGTACTAATAAACTTCTTGATATAGTTAAAAACACCTTGTAAAAACTTAGTCAAAAAAAAAAAATTACAAGTGCCCCATTATGATAACTGGGGACTTTTTCCAAAAAAAATCCCTTAAAAACTGACCAAGGGATAAACCCATCAATTAACAAAGCAAATAAAAATAAAGTTTGAAAACATAAACTGGTCACTAAGGGGCTGGAACATCAGAAGTTGTGATATCAGCTTCACCTTCAAGAACGGTAACTTCTGAAGAAACAGCAACAGGAGCGGTTTCAGCTGGGATTGAAGTGTTAGATTCATCGAGGGGAGCAAGAGTTGCGGAAGCTTCAGCTTCCTCAGACTGAATCATAGAAGTTTCACCCTCGTGAGCTGGAATTGCAGCATTTTCAACTTCAATTGCCACAACAGTGGCTTCTTCATTTAAAGATTCTTCAGCCACGGGAGCTTCATCTGCCGGAGAAGGAAAGTCAAGTGGTTGTTGGGTCATCTCAATGGTTTTCAAAACCTTGGCCAATTCCGATTCTAAATCAAAGTTTTCTTGACTGGCCTCAGTTAAAGCATCACGACGAGAGTTTAGAAAAGCCCAACTCACCTCTATGTTAAATTTCTCCTCAAGAAGTTCATAATCCCTTTCCCACATAGCAAGATCATTCTTTAACACTTGATTTTCAGCTAAAGTGGAATCAAGGGTAGCTTCAAGGGAGGCATGAGAACATTCTAAGGCACGAACCTTATCAGAGGAGATCTTCAAATCAGCTTGAGCTTGAGTCAAGTTTTGTAATAACTCTCTTGCATACTCTTCTTTCTTGTTCAAGAGTGCCTTAAGTTCTCTGATTTCTTCACATGGCTTTGATAACTGCTCTGAAAAGGAACACTCAAGGCACTCCTTATCCTTCTCAGTTTTACTAAAAGAAGCCTTGGCTCCCGCTAATTCAGAAGTCAGAGTCCGCTTTTGCTGCTCCAGGTTACGGTTGCTTTCTTGCAATTCTTTTATCGTTTCTTGAGTATTTTGAAATTGTTCCTTCCAATTAGTTGCTTCCATTTGGTCTTCCTTAGCTATCCTCTCAGCCTCGAGAATAGTCTTATCAGACTCACGGGCCTTCTTTTCTAAAAAGGAAATTCTTTCCATCAATTCCGTGCCAATAAGGTTGGCCTACAAAGACAACTCATGAAAATAAGAATCTAGAGATAAAAAAAAACTTATTAGAAAGTAAAGGAAGAATACCTTCAATGTAGAATGAACTATGTCATTCATCAAAGTTAAGCAACTGTGACTGTCCATCTTCTTCTTCTCAATATCTCCAATTAAAGGCTCAAGCCAGACATCTGCTCCACCAGACTTCCTTAAAAGACTGTTATTAGTAGGAACCTCAAGTGTTACACTCCTCATAGCCAAACTTCTGCTACTGGAACCCTCCTCTGCATGTTGAACAGAGGAAGGGGGAGCTATAGAAGGAGGGACGGTAGAAGAGGTGAAAATAACAGGAGTTGAAGGAGTCAGAGCAGGTAAGGGAGCAGAAATTGGCAAAAAAGCAGGAACAGATAAAATGGGCAAAGAAGCACTTGAAATCAAAGGAGGAATAGAAGGAATAAGAATGGAAGAGGAAAGAGGAATTTCATCTAAAACCGGACCTAGTTCACCACTTTCAAAACCGTCAGCGAAGAGACGTTGAGTGGATTCAATGGTGTCCCTTGGAATGGTTTCATCATCAGAAACAACAGTAACAGGTTCGGTAAGAGAGGAGGTACGGGCAGGAGAAATTTCAGCTTCATCTTCGGAAATGATGCGTCTCCTGGCTCTAGGTCTAGCTATCAAAGAGGTGTCTTCATCTTCATCATCCTCAGAATCCTCCTCAACAACTTTCCTCTTTGACAGCGTAGCTTGTGCTCTCTCCAAAGAAAGAGGAGTACCAAAAGAGGCTCAAAGGGCAATAGCTACTTCAGCTGACATTCCTCGAATAACAAATCCTAACAAAAAGAAGGATAAAAAGTTAAGAGAGGGGAAAGAATTTAACATACGGGAAATAATAAGGGACGCATACCGTGAGTTTTTACTTTCCAACCATGTTTGTTGGAAATAGATTTCCAGGTTCGGGCCTCCATAGGCACGGCCTTCAAAATAGCATCTACCCAACCACGAAAATTAGGAACGGGTTCCACATCTCCCATGGTTGCTACAAAAAAGCAAAAAAGAATGAAATTAGAAAAGGAGTTGAAAAAAAAACAAAACAGATACGGTAAGGAAGAAATACTTACGTGCAAGGTTCCATTTCTCAGGAAAAGGAATATTTGATTCACCCACCAAACCAACCGTGGGTACCGCAACGTAACGGGTGTACCAGCCTCGATCTTTATCATCTTCAGGGCTTACCAAAACCCTTTTACTTCTTGCAGTTAGGGTAAAAACACCATTGCGGAACAGCTTGGGGTGGTAAAGATGAATTAGATGAGAGAAGGTAAAATCAACATCACCCTTTACCGATACATACCTCAAACAAGCTACTGCTCTCCATACGAGGGGGCCAACTTGAGCCAAACAAATTTTGAAAAAACGACAGAAATCGAGTATAACTGAGTCGATAGCAGGAATAAATCCCAAAGTAAAGGGATAAGTATAAACAGAGGAAAAACCAATCCTATAAGAAGATATTCTCTGGTTTGGGTTAGGAATAACTATATGAAGGTCATCTCTCCAACGACAATCTTTTCGAACAGTGGAAATCAAGGGTTCAGTAATTAAAGAAGGATAGGTGTCAGCTCTCTCTAGCTTAATTACTTGGTCACGAAGGGATTCTTTATCATGCTCGAAAGATAAATCGGTTGGCACTATTTCTTCGACCAAAGGTTCTTGAATAGACTCAGAAGATTCTTTGCCTTTAGAAGAAGATCTATTAGTGAAAGAACCTCTAGAAATAGTGCCAGAGCTAGAAGAAGGAGTAATGGAACCAGAGGTACCACTACGAATGGATCCTAGGCCATGAAGCCTACCTCCTCTACCTCTTATGTGTCTCACAGGGGCATTGGGGAAACTGTCAAGAATTGGGACTCTCCTAGGGTTGGGATTCGAAGATGACATGGTAGAAAGATGTGAACAGAGGAAGATGTGAACAGAGGAAGAAGTGAATTGGAGTAAATAGTGAAATATTTGGTAAAAATTTGGGGAAGAAAGGTTAAGTTTATATATAAAAGCAACCGTCAAAGACTAAGAAGTGTAATGATGGAAAGCCTATAATAAAGGCAACTATCACTTCGTGAATAGTAGAGTTGAAGAAGCCTTGAAAAAAGGCTGCAGAATTGCAGAGCTAATGAGAAGATGACACGTATGCAATGCATTAAATAGAAAAGACAACTGAAGCGTTAGTAGTGTCATAGCATTGATTATGGCAAAAATTCCCTTTTTAATGAAGATCCACTTTCCAAATATTTAATTGATAAATAAATGGAAAGTGGGGGACTATCTGTATTGGGAAAAACTGAATTTAACTATTGAAGATGATGTGTCATGTACACGTGGACCGGTTNAGTTCATCTACGTAAAAGGTGCAGGTTTAGGAATAGTCTCGTACCACCACGGTGAAACTATTAGACAAGCTATACAGTGTCATTCGATAACTAACAATGAAGCAGAGTATGAAGCTGTCATTGCAGGTTTGGAATTGGCTCGAGAACTTGGCATAACCCAGATTATAATCAAGAGTGATTCACAACTTGTTGTTAACCAGATGCTGGGGACTTACGCAGCCAGGGAAGCACGAATGCAAGAGTACTTAGAAAAAGTACGAGAATTAATAAAGCAGTTTCAAACGTGGAAAGTTATGCAAATACCAAGAGACGAAAATATAGAGGCAGATGCTTTAGCCAATCTCACATCTGCAGCAGACGTGGCAAAAGATGCAAATGCTTCAGTTGTACATTTATTTCATTCCATTCTCGAACCTGATAAGAATGAGGTAAATTTTAATAATTTAACATGGGATTGGAGAAACGAGATTGTTGCTTTTCTGCAGTACGGATCCGTACCTGATGACAAAAGGAAGGCACACGCGCTCCGTACAAAGGCTGCTCGTTATTGTTTATATCAAGGAAACCTTTATCGAAAGATGTTTGGTGGACCATTAGCAAGGTGTCTTGGACCTTCCCAAACAGAATACGTAATGAGGGAAATACATGAAGGACATTGTGGAAATCATGCGGGAGGAAGGTCGCTGGTAAAAACATTGATTCGAGCAGGGTATTATTGGCCTAAGATGGAAGAGGAAGCAAATAGTTTTGTGTCTAAATGTGATAAATGTCAAAGGTAAGGGAATAATATGCATAGACCAGCTGAGTTACTGCATCCTGTCATAGCTCCGTGGCCCTTTATGAAATGGGGAATGGATATCGTAGGTCCATTACCACAAGCAAAAGGTCAGGTGAAGTTTCTACTTGTACTTACTGATTATTTCACTAAATGGGTAGAAGGAGGAGCATTTAAACAGGTACGAGAAAAGGAAGTTAAAGACTTCGTTTGGAGGAATATAATATGCCGCTTTGGAGTGCCGAAGGAAATCGTGTGTGATAATGGTCCACAATTCATAGGAGCTCAAACCACAGAATTTTTTCAAAGTTGGCAAATTAAAAGGATAACATCTACGCCATACCATCCAATGGGTAATGGACAAGCGGAATCCACAAACAAGGTCATTATCAACAACTTGAAGAAAAGGTTACAAGATTCAAAAGGTAATTGGCCTGAGGTATTACCTGGAGTATTATGGGCTTATCGTACAATGACAAAAACAAGCACGGGAGAAATACCATTTTCAATGGTTTATGGTGCGGAGGCCTTAATCCCAGTTGAAATAGGAGAACCGAGCACACGATATGCTCAAGCAACGAGAGAATCAAATGATGAAGATATGCGGGTGAACCTTGATTTGCTCGAAGAAAGAAGAGAAGCCGCATTAATAAGGATGGCAGCACAAAAGCAAGTAATTGAACGGTATTACAACAGGAAAGCACGCCTCAGATTTTTTAAAATTGGGGACTTCGTGCTTAAAAAGGTGTTCCAATCTACAAAGGCCGATAATTCAAGAAAGCTAAGTCCAACATGGGAAGGACCCTACAGAGTTTGTGATATTGCGGGAAAAGGAGCATATGAGTTAGAGACAATGGATGGGAAAATTCTACCCTCACATTGGAATGTTGTCCACCTAAAGAGATATTACTTTTGAGAAAGTACCCATGGTCAGGTATCGCTATGTTAAAATTCTTCTTTGAATTGTTAAAATTTTACTAACGATTTTAGATGCTAGGCAAAAACCCTTACCCGTGCCAAATGATGAGTCACAACCTGCACCGCATAATGGAATATTCTAGAATTCCCAGCCCAGGGTTACAATATTCTGATGGAAATACACACGGGTTAGGCAGTCTTCATCTCTAATCGCATCTCCGAGTCCCGTATGTTTTTCTGTTTCAGGAAAAGGACCAAATTGAGAGAAACAAACAAGTGCTCGAGGCTTCATACTTCACCGCTCAAACACTTGGGGGACTGCATATTGTACACAGATACGAGTGGGAAAACAGATATGTAAACGAAAATCAAAAAACAAAGAGACAAGTGTCGAGCAGAAGTTACGGAACCTCAGCATTCATCATTGTGTTCTTTCCCATCAAAACAAATAAAGATACAAAACATTCATCATAGTGTTCAAACTCATGAGAACAATGAAGTCACCTCTCAAACTCATGAGAACAATGGAGTCATCTCTCAAACCCTTCCTAATACATGAAGATAGGGTCATGACTATATACCGAAACGGGTTATAAGGAAAAACCTTGTTTGAATTATATTTATTTTGTAAAAATCTGTTACAAGAAAAACAGTTACGAGAAAGTTATAGATGTACTTTAATACATGTAATATTCAAAAACTTGTCAAGGTTATTCCAAACAAAACATGTGTGTTCCTATTTCTTTCATCGTATTGTAACACCATTATGAAGTTGAGACGTCTTCTTCATTAAGTGTCGTAATATATAAAAGGGCCCTCTTTTATAAGCCTCATGTTAATAAGTCATGAGAAGAATCATAAAGCATTTTCAAAGTTTAAAAATGCTAAACTATTCTATAAGTCCTAAATAGATAAGAAAAAGGCAAGATTAGAACATATTGAAGTACTAATAAACTTCTTGATATAGTTAAAAAAACTAAGTAAAAACTTAGTCAAAAAAAAAAAAAATTTACAAGTGCCCCATTATGATAACTGGGGACTTTTTCCAAAAAATCCCTTAAAAACTAACGAAGGGATAAACCCACCAATTAACAAAGCAAATAAAAATAATGTTTGAAAACATAAACTGGTCACTGAGGGGCTGGAACATCAGAAGTTGTGATATCAGCTTCACCTTCAAGAACGGTAACTTCTGAAGAAACAGCAACAGGAGCGGTTTCAGCTGGGATTGAAGTGTTAGATTCATCGAGGGGAGCAGAGTCGCGGAAGCTTCAGCTTCCTTAGACTGAATCATAGAAGTTTCACCCTCGGGAGCTGGATTTGCAGCATTTTCAACTTCAATTGCCACAACAGTGGCTTCTTCATTTAAAGATTCTTCAGCCACGGGAGCTTCATCTGCCGGAGAAGGAAAGTCAAGTGGTTGTTGGGTCATCTCAATGGTTTTCAAAACCTTAGCCAATTCCGATTCTAAATCAAAGTTTTCTTGACTGGCCTCAGTTAAAGCATCACGACGAGAGTTTAGAAAAGCCCAACTCACCTCTATGTTAAATTTCTCCTCAAGAAGTTCATAATCCCTTTGCCACATAGGAAGATCATTCTTTAACACTTGATTTTCAGCTAAAGTGGAATCAAGGGTAGCTTCAAGGGAGGCATGAGAACTCTCTAAGGCACGAACCTTACCAGAGGAGATTTTCAAATCAGCTTGAGCTTGAGTCAAGTTTTGTACTAACTCTCCTGCATACTCTTCTTTCTTGTTCAAGAGTGCCTTAAGTTCTCTGATTTCTTCACATGACTTTGATAACTGCTCTGAAAAGGAACACTCAAGGCGCTCCTTATCCTTCTCAGCTTTACTAAAAGAAGCCTTGGCTCCGCTAATTCAGAAGTCAGAGTCCGCTTTTGCTGCTCCAGGTTACGTTGCTTTCTGTCAATTCTTTATCGTTTCTTGAGTCATTTTTAAACTGTTCCTTCCAATT
>NW_017674648.1:0-43890 GCF_001879085.1 Nicotiana attenuata | reverse complement strand
TGACACGTATGCAATGCATTAAATAGAAAAGACAACTGAAGCGTTAGTAGTGTCATAGCATTGATTATGGCAAAAATTCCCTTTTTAATGAAGATCCACTTTCCAAATATTTAATTGATAAATAAATGGAAAGTGGGGGGACTATCTGTATTGGGAAAAAACTGAATTTAAATATTGAAGATGATGTGTCATGACACGTGGACCGGTCAAATAGTCAAAGCGTGGTAATCAGTTAGAAGGCACGAGCAACAACAGATGCGGGAGAAAAGATACTTAAAGACACGAGCTATTATTCAAATGAAATGAGACTCGTACCTGTTCGAGTCATTTAAAGCTCGAAGATCGGAAGGAATTGAAGACATGAATCTGAAGCGTAACAGAGTCCAAATTCAGCATTAAATTCCAAATACGTTAGAGAATTTGTATTTAATAGGAATGATTGAGTAACATTTCTTTTAATGTCATTTATTGCTCGTAATTGCCTCATTAAGACAAAGGCATTACACTTTCTCTTAGAATTAACTATAAAAGGAGAAGGTCTCAACATCTGTAGGGGAAAAAATATCATTGCGATTATACTGAAATATATAGTTATTCATTACTTTATTGTTGTTCTCAAAGTCTCTCATTTCTTGATTATCAGTAACCCGATTTCTCTCTTAAATTTTAGCTTTAACCAAATATTCAGTTTTTTGGTTAAACAGCTATATAGTGTCATTTTTCCTAAAATATTTATTCAAGTCATCGTTTTATGAGAACATTATGAAGTGGAAGTAACATAAGCTTAACGGTTACTTATTTAACTAATTATAAACATATTGATAAAAAATTAAAAAACCTGGAATCATAAACCACGAAGAATAGAGAGAGAAGCTCCATCTTCTATCTAAAAAATTCCTAGACTACCTTAACCAATTTCTCTAGCCATATCCAATCCAAAGATGGATACTGATATGGAGATGGTTTTAGTTCCCCCTAAACCACCCGATATTAACATAGATTCTACCCCTAAAATTTCTGGAAACCAACAAGCCTCCTTTAAAGACAAATTAATTGGGGGAGAGGAAGGGACGGACATCATAATTAAAACCACCGTCCCACTGTCCAACGACATTCTTACTTCCTTCTTACCAGGGCATACAAATGATAATACATCGGGGAAAAGAAAAATTTTCCTCTCTCAAGAGGATAGAAACCGTATGTATATGCCTTGGAAATACTCCATAATCATAAAATTACAAGGTAAACAAACTCTCCACCAAATCCTTAGAAAAATAGTTCAGGAACTGTGAAAACTGAATGAAAACTTTCCTCTAATTGAACTAGGTTCAGATTACTATATTGCAAATTTCAAAAGAAGAGAGAATGAATTCAATTCTTCAAAACAGACCATGGTTCATCTTTGGTCATTTCCTCTCTTGCCAAAGGTGGGAACCAAACTTTGTAGCTGCTGATGCTAAACAAATATGTACTGCTGTTTGGATCCGTCTCCCGATTTACCTACTGAATTTTATGACGGGATTATTCTTCAAAAAATTAGAAACTCTATTGGAAGATTCTTAAAACTTGATGCTTGTACATCATTTACCTTAAGAGAGAGTTATGCTAGACTATGTGTGGAAGTTCTAATGGACAAATCTGCGGCAAAATTCATATTTATTGAGGAGCATAAGCAAATAATTGAATACAAAGGAGACAAAATTCTGTGTAAATAATGCGGTTCATTAGGACACACTTTAGGCCATTGTCCTACCACATTAATTCCATTGTCCCAGGTGGAGAATAATAAAGAAGGAGCAATACAACATCAAGACACTCAAAGTTCACACAAATCAAGCAATGAGGATGACTGGCACACTGTATCCTTTAAAAAATCAAGAAGATCGGATAACAGAATCCCAAAGGCAAGCAAGGAGACAACAAATAGAGGCAGGTATTGATGTTAAAATATTTAATGCCTCTACAGGTAAGTATATCAATACTCAAAAGTTGAAATTTGTCAATAAGGATTCTAACTCCATGTCAGCTAGCAAAGGTAATATGGTTCATACTCGTATAGCTAATACCACCAATGCCACGATGGAAGTGAAATCAGCTGGTTTTCAGCTAGAAAACTGCTTCTTCAAGTTGTGCAATGAACACACTGTTTTGTACATTACCCCTAAAAAAAATAATTCTTTATTACTATCCAATTGTCTTGACATGCAGCAGTCCATTGGTAAATTGGACACGTCAATTACCACTAGGAATAATAATACCACTACTAAACCTATTCACCTTGTTCCAAATATATCTTCTAGTATAGATAATCCTAGTAATTTAACTAGCAACCCTACTAACATCGGCACTATTAACTCTAATGACATGACCACTAAAAACAAAAATATTACAAATGCCAACCCACACTTGTCCACAAAACCAAAGCATAATGAACAAATGGAGGAAAGCATGCGACATGTGGCCAAACATTGCCATGCAAAATCTTCTTCTATATCTTTTACGGTAATCATTACAGATTACATGCATGTAGATGCAATCATACCCTACTCTTCCATCTCCTTCAATTTAAGTGACAACCTTTCTTCTAAAAATGCCAAGACTACTACTGGACAACCGGAGGAGATACAGNCGCGGAAGGATGGTTGCGTTCGCGAAGGGTAATCTGGGCAGGGCATCGCGTTCGCGATGGGAAGGCTGCGAACGCAAAGAGGAAAGGCTGGGGGTCCAGAACTTGGTCTACGCGAACGCGTGGACCCTAACGCGAACGCGAGGAAGGGGATCTGCAACACTACGCGTTCACGAGTGGGTAGATGCGAACGCGAAGAGTAAAAGAGGGTTGAGTCCTCAGAGTCAAATGACTCTACGCGAACGCTGGGCAAGTATGCGAACGCGACGAAGGAAGAACTCATAGCCATCGCGAACGCGAAGGATGCGTCGCGAACGCGAAGAACAAAAAGGGACCTGCACAGCTGAAGCAAAAACCTACAATCTTTCTAAGTCAAAAACCATCCGAAACATCTCCGAAACACTCCCGAGCCCTCAGCGCTCCTAACCAAAAATATACACTAACTCAACAACATCCTACGTACTTAACCGGGCGATCAGATCGCCAAAATAACATCAAAAACAACGAATCAAACCTCAAAATCACAAGTTTTTCTTCAAACTTCATAAATTTACAAATTTAGACTTTTAAGTCCGAAACACGTCAAATGACGTTCGATTTCAACCAAACTTTACAGAAAGCGCTTAAACCATATATAAGACTTGTACCGGGAGCCGGAATCAAAATACGGGCCCGATACCACAGTCTTTTAATCAAATTTCATTTCCAATTTCCTTAATTATTTCCAGAAAACAATTTCACACAAAAATTCATTTCTCGGGCTTGGGACCTCGGAATTCAATTCCGGGCATACGCCCAAGTCCCATATTTTCCTACGGACCCTCCGGGACCGTCCAATCACGGGTCCGGGTCTGTTTACCAAAAAAAGTTGACCGAAGTCAAATTTATTCAATTTAATATCAAAATTTAGCATTTTTCTCACAGAATTCATATTTAAGCTTTGCGGCTATGCGCCCGGACTGCGCACGCAAATCGAGGCAACCCCAAATGAGGTTTTCAAGGCCTCGAAAGAACGGAATAAATAGGAAAACAGGTGATGACCGTTTGGGTCGTGACATTCTCCACCTCTAAAACAACCGTTCGTCCTCGAACGGACAAAAGAAAGAAGTACTTGAGTCGGGGAAAAGATGAGGATAACGACTCCGCATATCAGACTCGGACTCCCAGGTCGATGCCTCAGGAGGCTAACCTCTCCACTGAACACGAACGGAAGGAAAACCGTTGGATCTCAACTGATGAACCTGCCGGTCCAGAATAGCTACCGGCTCCTCCTCATAAGACAAGTCCTTGTCCAACTGGATAGTGCTGAAGTCTAACACGTGGGCTGGATCGCCGTGATACCTCCGAAGCATGGATACATGAAAAACTGGATGTACGGCTGATAAGCTAGGCGACAATGCAAGTCTATAAGCCACCTCTCCCACTCGATCGAGAATCTCAAACGGACCAATGAACCTTGGGCTAAGCTTACCCTTCTTCCCATATCTCATCACGCCTTTCATAGGCGACACTCGGAGCAATACCCGCTCACCAACCATAAATGCCACATCTCGAACCTTACGGTCTGCGTAACTCATTTTTTTAGACTAAGTTGAACGAAGCCTATCCTGAATGATATTGACCTTGTCCAAAGCCTCCTGAACCAAATCTGTACCCAACAACCGAGCCTCTCCCGGCTCAAACCATCCAATCGGAGACCGACACCGCCTACCATATAAAGCCTCATAAGGAGCCATCTGAATGCTCGACTGGTAGCTGTTGTTGTAGGCAAACTCCGCTAAAGGCAAGAACTGATCCCACGAACCTCCAAAGTCAATAACATAAGCTCGAAGCATATCCTCCAAAATCTGAATAGCCCGCTCGGACTGCCCGTCCGTCTGGGGATGAAATGTTATGCTCAACTCAACCCGTGTGCCCAACTCTCGCTGAACTGCTCTCCAGAAGCGGGAGGTAAACGGTGTACCCCGGTCCGAAATGATAGATGCCGGCACACCATGAAGGCGAACAATCTCCCGGATATAAATCTCAGCTAACCTCTCAGAAGAATAGGAGACTGCCACAGGAATGAAATGTGTTGACTTGGTCAGCCTATCAACAATAACCCATACACATCGAACTTCTTCCAAGTCAGCGGAAGTCCAGTAACAAAATCCATAGTAATCCGCTCCCACTTCCACTCGGGAAGCTCAATCCTCTGGAATACACCACCAGGCCTCTGATGCTCGTACTTAACCTGCTGACAATTCAAACAACGAGCCACATATGCTACGATATCCTTCTTCATTCTATGCCACCAATAATGCTGCCGCAAATCCTGATACATCTTCGCAGCGTCCGGATGAATAGAGTACCTGGAGCTATGGGCCTCCTCTAAAATCAACTCTCGAAGCCCATCCACATTGGGCACGCAAACTCGCCCCTGTAATCTCAAAACTCCATCCGCATCTAAGGTAACCTGCTTGGCACCTCCTCGCTGCACCGTGTCTCTAAGGACACACAAATGGGGATCATCAAACTGCCGATCACGGATACGCTCCAATAATGAAGAACGAGCGACCGTGCAAGCTAACACACGACTGGGCTCAGAAACATCCAATCTCACGAACTGATTGGCTAAAGCCTGAACATCCAAAGCAAGCGGCCTCTGACTGACCGGAATATAAGCAAGACTGCCCATGCTGGCTGACTTCCTACTCAAAGCATCGAACACTACATTGGCCTTCCCTGGAAGATAAAGGGTGGTGACATCATAATCCTTCAACAACTCCAATCACCTCCTCTGCCTCAAATTCAACTCCTTTTGCTTGAACAAGTACTGAAGACTCTTGTGATCAGTGAACACCTCACACGCCACGCCATACAAATAATGCCTCCAGATCTTCAATGCGTGAACAATGGCTGCCAACTCTAGATCATGCACTGGATACTTCTTCTCATGAATCTTCAACTGTCTCAAAGCATAGGCAATGCCCTTGCTATCCTGCATCAACACTGCTCCAAGTCCAACACGGGAAGCATCACAATAGACTGTATAAGGCCCTGAACCTGTGGGCAAAACCAACACCGGTGCCGTAGTCAGAGCTGTCTTGAGCTTCTAAAAGCTCGCCTCACACTCATCCGACCATTTGAACTGGGCACCCTTCTGGGTCAATCTGGTCATCGGGGCTAGAATAGATGAAAATCCCTCCACGAACCTTCTGTAGTAGCCTGCCAACCCCAAGAAACTCCGAATCTCTGTAGCTGATGCTGTCTAGGCCAGTTTTTGACTGCCTCTATCTTCTTCAGGTCCACCTGAATACCTTCTGCCGATACAACATGACTTAGAAATGCAACTGAACCCAACCAGAATTCACACTTCGAGAACTTAGCATATAACTGACTATCCCTCAGAGTCTGAAGAACCACTCTATGGTGTTGCTCGTGCTCCTCCTGGCTGCGGGAATATATCAATATATCATCAATGAACACTATCACGAATGAATCCAAATAAGGCCTGAACACTCGGTTCATCAAGTCCATGAAAGTTGCTGGGGGCATTTGTCAACCCGAATGACATAACCAAAAACTCATAATGCCCGTACCGAGTGCGGAAAGCTGTCTTAGGGACATCGGATGCCCTAATCCTCAATTGATGGTAGCCAGATCGCAAGTCAATCTTGGAAAATACCCTGGCACCCTGAAGCTGGTCGAACAAATCATCAATCCTCGGTAGTGGATACTTATTCTTGACTGTTACCTTGTTCAATTGCCGGTAATCAATACACATCCTCATTGACCCATCCTTCTTCTTGACAAATAATACCGGAGCACCCCAAGGAGACACACTGGGTCTAATGAAACCCTTCTCAAGCAAATCCTGCAACTGCTCCTTTAACTCCTTCAACTCCGGCGGGGCCATACGATATGGCGGAATAGAAATGGGCTGAGTGCCCGGAGTCAGATCAATGGAGAAATCAATATCCCTGTCGGGTGGCATGCCCGGCAGGTCTGAAGGAAAAGCATCAAGGAACTCACAAACAACGAGCACAGAATCGATAGAGGGAACCTCAGCACTGGAATCCCGAACAGAAGCTAAATAAGCCAAACACCCCTTCTCGACCATACGCCGAGCCTTCACATACGATATGACACTGAGGGTAGAATGACCTGGAGTCCCTCTCCACTCTAAGCGAGGCATACCCGGTAAAGCCAAAGTCACAGTCTTGGCATGGCAGTCCAAGATAGCGTGATAGGGCGATAACCAGTCCATCCCCAATATAATATCAAAGTCGACCATATCTAAAAGCAACAGATCTACACGAGTCTCCAGACCGCCAATCACCATAGCACAAGAGCGACTAACTCGATTAACCATAATAGAATCACCCACCGGTGTAGATACATAAACAGGAATACCCAATGCATCACTAGGCATGATCAAATACGGGGCAAAATAGGATGACACATACGAATACGTAGACCCCGGATCAAACAACACTGAAGCATCTCTATCACAAATCAGAACCGTAGCTGTAATAACCGCATCTGAAGCCTCTGCCTCGGGCCTAGCCTGAAGAGCATAACATCAGGGCTGGGCCCTACCACTCTGATCTACCTCTCTGGGACGGCCTACTGCGGGCTGGCCTCCACCATAGGCGGTCTGAGCTCCACCTCTATGACCTCTACCTCCCCCTCTGGCACCTCTACCCCCACCTCTAGCTGGCTGGGCGGGCTGTGGAGTAGTTGGTGCCTGAACTATGGCACGAGAACCATGGTGTTGAGAACTGCTCGGTGCTCGAGGGCAAAATCTGGCAATATAACCCGTGTCACCACAAGGGTAACAAGCCCTCGGTTGCTGAGTCTGCTGGCCCTGTCAACCTGAATGACCACCACGAAAACTCTGAAGCGGCGGCGCACTGATAGGAGCTGGCAGTGCACTGAATGGCTGCTGATCAGAATAATACCCACGGAAACCACGATCACCTGGGGCACCCTTAGAAACCTGGAGGGCTGACTAGAAAGGCCTAGAAGGCTGACCCCTATCATGAGAATCCCTGCCTCCAGATGAGGCACCACTGAATCGGCCTGACTGACGGGGTCTCTTGTCTGCTCTATGACCACCCAACTGTGGCAATACCATCTCGATCCTCCGGGCCACATTGGCCGCCTCCTGAAATGTAATATCACTCCTCGCCTCTCTGGCCATCTAGAGACGAATAGGCTGGATGAGTCCATCGATAAATCATCTCACTCTCTCCCTCTCAGTGGGGAGTATGACAGTAACATGGCAAGCCAACTCAATAAGCCTGGTCTCGTACTGGGTGACTGACATAGATCCCTAATGGAGACGCTCAAACTGCCTCCGATAGGCCTCACGCTGTGTGAGAGGGAGAAACTTCTCCAAAAATGTATGCGTGAACTGCTCCCAGGTCAAGGCTGGAGACCCTGCTGGTCTAGCTAAACAGAAATCCCTCCACCAAGTCTTGGCAGATCCAGATAGGCGAAATGCAGCAAAGTCAACTCCATTGGACTCAACGATACCCATGTTCCGAAGTACCTCGTGGCAGCTGTCCAAATAATCCTGAGGATCCTCGGTGGGTGCACCACTAAAAGTAGTAGTAAAGAGCTTGGTGAACCTATCCAATCTCCATAAAGCATCGGCAGACATGGCTGCCCCATCACCTGCCTGGGCTACCACGCCCGGCTGAGCTGCTCCAACTGGCTGAACTGCTGGAGCCTGAACCTGAAGAGCTACTTGCTCCGGAGTACGAGTAGCAGGAGTCTGGGCCCCTCCTCCAGCCTGAGAGACCGCTGGTGCTACGGGAAGTAAACCCGCTCGGGTAACACTCTCCATGAGGCCCACCAATCGAACCAAAGCGTCCTGAAGAACTGGGGTGGCAATAAACCCCTCTGGGACCTGAGTTGGGCCCACCGGAACTGCTGGGTCTGGGGACGGACCTCCTCGTCAAAGTCGACCTGAGGCTCCGCCACTGGTGCTGCTGCTCGGGGCTGAGCTCTGCCCCTACCTCAGCCTCTAGCACGTCCTCGTCCTCTGCTACTAGCGGGAGCTGCCTGGGGCTCGGACTGCTGATCGGAAGATGAAGAAGCACGTGTTCTCGCCATCTGCGAAAGAACATAGTAGAAATTCAATTAGCATTGAGAAACCAAATCGCACGACAAGAAAGAACAAATGTGAAACTTTTCCTAACTCGGTAGCCTCTGGGGATAAATACGGACGTCTCCGTACCGATCCCTCAAACTCTACTAAGCTTGTCTGTGAGTTGTGAGACCTATGCAACCTAGAGCTCTGATACCAACTTGTCACGACCCGAATTTCCCACCCTCGGGAGTCGTGATGGCGCCTACTAATGAGAGCTAGGCTAGCTAATTTTAATTACCTTTCCATTAATGATCTAACACATTTTAACAATTAACGGCAAAATATAAAAGCAACAGAATTAAATAATAAGCGGAAGTCTTAGCATTTTATAAAACTGAATAGAAATGCGGAAAGTTTAACAAAATTCTCTACCCAAGACTGGTGTCACTGTACTCACGAAATGCTAAGAATACTAAATACAACGTCTAAAAGAAACACAAACTGTTTGTCTCGACACAATGAGATAACTGACTAAAAGAGAAGATAAGGGAGACGCCGGGTCTGCGGACGCCTGCAAGGCTACCTCGGGTCTCGCTGGACTGAAGGCCTACTCCCACGCTAATGCTGCTTCTGCTGATGTCCGAAACCTGGATCTGTGCAGAATATCACAGAGTGTAGTATTAGCACAACCGACCCCATGTGCTGGTAAGTGTCTAGCCTAACCCCGGCGAAGTAGTGACGAGGCTAGACAGGACTACCACATAAACCTGTGCAATTATATATATACAGCGGAATCGAAATACAAGACAAGTACATAATATGGAAGGGAACATGCTGTGGGGAGATAACAGTTTCAAGTATTAACTGACTGATACAAAGGAAAAACACAACTCATACAACAACAAGAAACAGAGATCAACAAGTACACGGCATCACCCTTCGTGCTTTTACTCTCATCCTCACCCAAACAATAGTATATCAACGTGCACAGGATCACCCTTCGTGCTTTTACTCTCATACCTCACATGTAATCAATAGAATCGGCACAGAATGGCACATCGTGCGGCACGACATCACCCTTCGTGCATTACTCTTTTTTCCTCACGATAAACAAACAATGCACGGCATCACCCTTCGTGCTTTACACTCTTTCCTCACAAGAAGCAAACAATGCACGGCATCACCCTTCCTGCTTTAACACTTTTCCTCACCCAATCAACAATCACAAACAAGGGAAAGGGAAATAATAAAACAATAATGGAAATCCCGGCAAGGAAATACAAGCAAACAATTAAAAACTCGGCAAGGGCACAACATCAATAATCGACTACGTCCCGGCAAGGGAATAAATAATTAACTCTTTCTCTTTCTTTCACTTTCATCTCATAGTTCACATTACCACTTGAGCCAATGCTCCAAGGATTTACTTATCTCATATACCTTCACAATTTGCATTTTTAACTCGAGCCAACGCTCCACGAAGTTTAAAGATCACAATTTCCTTTCAAAAGATCTTTATAACATATAGAAGTCATCAATTAATCATGGAACATATAATCATAATCCCAACTATTGGCAAAATAAGGACTCACGGTCATGCTAGACACCAATGTATAGATACTCGTCACCATGCCTATACATCATACTCCACAATTACCAAGTATCAAATAAGACTCAACTCCTATTCCCTCAAGCTAGGGTTAAACCAAACACTTACCTCAACTTCCACGGCCAAATCAATCCACAACAACCGCTTTTCCTCTCGAATTCGGCTCCAACTCAATTGAATCTATACAATAATGACTTCATAATATCAATATATGCTAAACAAATCAAACCCAATGTCTAATTATAAATTTCCAAGCTTTCTTTCCAAAAATCCCAAAATCGCCCCCGGGCCTGCTTGGTCAAAACACGAGGTTCGGACCAAAATCAGATCCCCCATTCACCTACGAGCCCGAATATATAATTTGTTCTCAAATTTGACCCCAAAACGAGGTCTAAATCAAGAAAAAGTAAAAAGCCCTAACTCTACACATTTCCCCGAATTTCTACCCTAAATTACATGTTTTAGGCTTAGGAATTCAACAAATATTGATGGAAAATGAAGAAAACGAGTTAAGATTTACTAAGCCAAGAAGTTTTGATGAAAAGGAGATTCAATGGACGCCTAAAGACCTTGGAGAAGAAGGAGCTCGTGTGTTTTTATGAAAATCCCGTAACTACACTGTTCTGGAAATTAAAATATAACTGGGCAAAATTGCCCTTCGCGTTCGCGGAAGGATGGTTGCGTTCGCGAAGGGTAATGGGGGCAGGGCATCGCGTTCGCGATGGGAAGGCTGGGAACGCGAAGAGGAAAGGCTGGGGGTACAGAACTTGGTCTACGCGAACGCGTGGACCCTTAACGCGAACGCGAGGAAGGGGATCTGCAACACTACGCGTTCGTGAGTAGGTAGATGCGAACGCGAAGAGTAAAAGAGGGCTGAGTCCTCAGAGTCAAATGACTCTACGCGAACGCGGGGCAAATATGCGAACACGATGAAGGGTGAACTCATAGCCATCGCGAACGCGAAGAACAAAAAGGGACCTGCACAGCTGAAGCAAAAACCTGCAATCTTTCTAAGTCAAAAACCATCCCGAAACACCTCCGAAACACTCCCGAGCCCTCGGGGCTCCTAACCAAACACATACACTAACTCAACAACATCCTACGAACTTAACCGGGCGATCAAATCGCCAAAATAACATAAAAAACAACGAATCAAACCTCAAAATCACAAGTTTTTCCTCAAACTTAATAAATTTTCAAATTTAGAGTTTTAAGTCCGAAACACGTCAAACGACGTTCGATTTCAACCAAACTTCATAGAAGTATCATAAACCACATATAAGACATGTACCGGGCGCCGGAACCAAAATACGGGCCCGACACCAACACGTTCTAACCAATTTTCATTTCAATTTTCCTTGGTAATTTCAGAAAAACAATTTTACTCAAAATTTCATTTCTCGGCTTGGGACCTCGGAATTCGATTCCGGGCATATGCCCAGATCCCATATTTTCCTACGGACCCTCCGGGACCATAAAATCACGGGTCCGGGTCCGTTTACCCAAAATGTTGACCAAAGTCAAATTTAATCAATTTAATATCAAAATTTAGCATTTTTCTCACAGAATTCATATTTAAGTTTTCCGGCTACGCGCCCGGACTACGCACGCAAATCGAGGAAACCCCAAATGATTTTTTCGAGGCCTCGGAAGCACGAAATAAATAGGAAAACAGGTGATGACCCTTTGGGTCGTCATATTCTCCACCTCTAAAACAACTGTTCGTCCTCAAACGGACAAAAGAAAGAAGTACCTGAGTCGGGGAAAAGATGAGGATAACGACTCCGCATATCAGACTCGGACTCCCAGGTCGATGCCTCAGGAGGCTGACCTCTCCACTGAACACGAACAGAAGGAAAACTCTTGGATCTCAACTGACGAACCTACCGGTCCAGAATAGCTACCAGCTCCTCCTCATAAGACAAGCCCTTGTCCAACTGGACAGTGCTGAAATCTAACACGTGGGCTGGATCGCCGTGATACCTCCGAAGCATGGATACATGAAAAACTGGATGCACGGCTGATAAGCTAGGCGGCAATGCAAGTCTATAAGCCACCTCTCCCACTCGATCAAGAATCTCAAACGGACCAATGAACCTAGGGCTAAGCTTGCCCTTTTTCCCAAATCTCATCACGCCCTTCATAGGCGACACTCGGAGCAATACCCGCTCACCAACCATGAAAGCTATATCTCGAACCTTACGATCTGCGTAGCTCTTTTGCCTAGACTGAGCTGAGCGAAGCCTATCCCGAATGATCTTGACCTTGTCCAAGGCCTCCTGAACCAAATCTGTACCCAACAACCGAGCCTCTCCCGGCTCAAACCATCCAACCGGAGACCGACACCGCCTACCATATAAATCCTCATAAGGAGCCATCTGGATGCTCGACTGGTAGCTGTTGTTGTAGACAAACTCCGCTAAAGGCAAAAACAGATCCCACGAACCTCTAAAGTCAATAACACAAGCTCGGAGCATGTCCTCTAAAATTTGAATAGTCCGCTCGGACTGCCCGTCCGTTTGGGGATGGAATGCTGTGCCCAACTCGACCCGTGTGCCCAACTCTCGCTGAACTGCTCTCCAGAAGCGCGAGGCAAACTGCGTACCCCGGTCCGAAATGATAGATATGGGCACACCATGAAGGCGAACAATCTCCCGAATATAGATCTCAGCTAACCTCTCGGATGAATTGGAGACTGACACAGGAATGAAAAGCGCTGACTTGGTCAGCCTATCAACAATGACCCAAACTGCATCGAATTTCTTCCGGGTCAACGGAAGTCCAGTAACGAAGTCCATAGTGATCCTCTCCCACTTCCACTCGGGAAGCTCAATCCTCTGAAATAAACCACCAGGCCTCTGATGCTCATACTTAACCTGCTGACAATTCAAACACCGCGCCTCATATGCCACAATATCCTTCATCATTCTACGCCACCAATAATGCTGCCGCAAATCCTGGTACATCTTTGCGGCGCCCGGATGCATAGAATACCGGGAACTATGGGCCTCCTCTAAGATCAACTCCCGAAGTCCATCCACATTGGGAACACAAACTCGCCCCTGCAATCTCAAGACTCCATCAGCATCCAATGTAACCTACTTGGCACCTCCTAGCTGCACCGTGTCTCTAAGGACACACAAATAGGGATCATCAAACTGCCGATCACGGATACGCTCCAATAATGAAGAACGAGCGACCGTGCAAGCTAACACCCGACTAGGCTCAGAAATATCCAACCTCATAAATCGATTGGCCAAAGCCTGGACATCCAAAGCAAGCAGCCTCTGACTGACCGGAATAAAAGCAAGACTGCCCATACTAGCTGACTTCCTACTCAAAGCATCGACCACCACATTGGCCTTCCCCGGGTGATATAAAATGGTGACATCATAATCTTTCAACAACTCCAACCACCTCCTCTGCCTCAAATTCAACTCCTTTTGCTTGAACAAGTACTGAAGACTCTTGNTAAACATTAAAAACAGTTATAATAAAGTCACACCAGAATGAGAATAAATAACAATTAAATATGCAATGCAACACATAAACCGGTACCTCCAGTACCCCGCTGCGGTCGTGCAGCCCGCTCCATTTATTTAACGTCGACGACGCTCACTGGTGGTGTGCAGACTCCAGGAGGGGCCCCTTACGGCCCAAGAGCAATAATAAGTCATCTCGTGGCATCAAACAGGCCCTTGGCCTCATATCAATATCATTATAATACTGCTGCGGCGTGCAGCCCGATCCCATACTCAGTCCAAACATCACACAATAGATAAAATATTCAGCCAAACATCATTTAAAAATATTAACTTAATTTCTAATTTAAGAAAATGGCTGAGATTTCAAACACAGTATTAAATACCAGGACTGAGTTTAATATTTATAAATATGGTAAGAAACCATTAAAATAATCCCTGAAGGATTCAAGTAGTTGGCACGAAGCCCAATTATGACAATTAATCCATTTTTATAAGGATATTACAAATCTACAATCAAATAGGTACCAATTTTATTAAGCGGGACGGACCAAGTCACAGTCCCTGACGGTGCTCTACCCCACGCCCGTTATCCGGCGTGCAAATCACCGCACATAGCACTACGATGTGCAAATTCGGGGTTTCAAACCCTCAACACAGCATTTACATTTATTACTAACCTCAAGCCGGCCAAAGTCCTAGCTTGCTATGCCCTTGCCTTTCGAATTCACCTCTTCGCGCGTCGAATCTGACCAAAACCACAACGAATACGTCACAATATGCTCAAGACTACTACTGGACAACCGGAGGAGATACAGACTCATCCAAATCCTTCGTCCCCAACGACCAGTGAACATGGAGAATCTTCCACCACTCCCACAACAACTTCCAAACAACCCAATAATCTATGTTCAACCTCCATTGTCACAAGACCATCACCCACTGTCCTGGTTAGAGATAGGACTTATGGGGAGGGGTCTTATGTTCAACGCCACAATCAATGGGCAGGAGAGTGTGATACTAATCCAAAACCCACGCTATTTAGCTCAACTAGTGTCTAAGGGTCTTCACCTTGCTATGAGCATCTATATGAACCACGTGTGGGTGAACAACATTTTACAACCCTTAGCACCAGCAATGAACCCAAATTTAGTGCAAGAAATGAGAACCTAGTGGAACATACCCCCCACTTCAATCCAGTTCCTATACTACCCCAGAACCTAGGCTTAGATCTTCCTTTTTTCCCACCGGAAGCCCTAACAGCTGTGAATCCAAGATGCAGTGGGAAGCACCACAACCCCAACAACACCCACAAAATCCCAACATGCAAATGCAGTGGAATATATCAATCTCAATCCTCCAATAGTTCCAAACGTAGGTAATCCAGTGGAAGAGAAAATGATCGATCAAATATATTTGATAAGGGAATCAGTGGTGGAATTGGGAAACCTAAACAAGGTAAAGGTTTACTTGTTCAAAGAAACTCAAGAGAAGAGGCACATTCTTTCTTGCCCCCGGAATCTATGCAAATGTGCAATGGGTATTCGTCCACCTCAGGACCCATTTGTGGGGAACAGAGCGATGATCCTGGTGCCATCTTTGAAGAGGAACTCATCCCCTGCTAGGGAAAGGATGGAGAATGGTCACAACCCAACCCAAACTATTAATATGTTTAGTCCCACTAACTTCATAATCTGGAACATTAGGGGTGGGAATAATGAGGATTTTAGAAGGAATTTTAGGGAGTTGATGGTTCACCAAAGGCCATGCATGGTTACCCTCCTTGAGACCAGAATGCATGCTCATGCCTTCTTGATGAATGACTTTGGATTTTCTGAGCTGATTGAAGTGCTAGCTGATGGCCAAGCTGGGGGCATGGTGCCAAAGTGAACGTTCACAACTTTATGTGTAGACACCATGAAACACATGCAACTATTGAGGTACGACCCACTAATTTTAAATGGTTATTCTCCTCCATATATGCTAGTACTAATGCTGTTATTAGAGATCATATGTGGAAAAAATATGGAAAACATAGCAGATAGTCACAATGGACCATGGCTAGTAGGTGGTAATGTTAATGATGTGTTTAGTGCTAATAATAAAATAGGAGGTAGACCTGTGAATCGTAGACGTGCCTTTAAACTTCAGAATAGTCTTAATTACTGTAACTTACAAGATCTTGGTTACAAAGGCTGTAAGTATACATGGTCTAATCGTAGATTTGCTAATAATAGCCTTATTATGGAACGCCTTGACAAAGTTATTGGTAATGATCAACGGATCCAGATTTTTCCTAATGCTTCTATAACTCATCTACCAAAGACTCATTCTGACCATAATCCTTTGCTCATTAACCTCATTCCAAAGCAATGCCATTTATTGGGCAAACCATTCTGCTTGGAACCCTTTTGGTGCAAACATCCTCACTTCAAAACCATAGTCACTAACACTTGGTGTAATAATTCTTATACCCAAGCATTATCCACATTTAAGGATACTGTCACCAGCTGGAAAAATAATACATTTGGGGACAATTTTAAAAATAAAAGACGTATCCTAGCTAGACTTAACGGTATTCAAAATTCGCCATCCTATCATTCTAGTACTTTCCTTCAATCTTTGGAATCCTCTCTGAAACTAGACTATAATAACATTCTTAAAATTGAAGAGGATTACTGGAGGCTTCGCTCTAGAATCCATTGGTTAAATGGGGGTGATGCAAATACTAAATTCTTCCATATTATGGCTACTAATAGGAAAAGGATCAATAAAATTATTTTCTTCAAAAATGACCAAGGTATGTGGATTGATAACCCTGAGGTCATCATTAATCATACAAGAGAATATTTTAAAAAAAACTTTCACAACCTGGCACATAAATAGTGATTGGAAAAGTATTCAGGATGACCCAAAATGTTTTATTAATCTAGATTTAACCTCATTAGATGATCCCATTACGAACTCTAAAATAATAAAAGCCCGTTTTTCGTTCAAACCTTATAAGGCACCTGGGCCAGATGGACTCTAGCCTTTTTTCTTCCAAAAAAATTAGAATATAATTGGCAAATCAGTTACAAACCTTTGCCAAGATGCATTCAATAGTGGTACGATTCCTGATGAAATTAATGATACACTGCTTTGCCTAATTCCTAAGATTCCCAATGCCAATAACTTAAAAAAATTTCGACCCATAGGCTTAGGTAATACTATTTATAAAATTATTACTAAGATCATTACTAATCGGTTAAAGCCTTTCTTAAATACTATTATTAGTCCCTATCAAGCTAGCTTCCTAAAAAATAGGAAAGCATGTGATAATGATATTATTATACAAGAGCTAATTCTTAAAATGAACAAGCATCGTGGTAAGAAACATAACATGATTTTAAAAATTGACCTGGAAAATGCCTTAAATCGTCTGGAATGGTCCTTTGTCTACAGAGCCTTGAGATTTTTCAAGTTCCCCCCAAATATCACTAAGCTAATTATGAACTGTATTTCAACTAGCAAAATAGCCATCTTGGTTAATGGAACTAGAACTAGTTATTTTACTCCCAGCAGAGGTATTAAACTAGGGGACCCTATGTCCCCCTATTTGTTTATACTTTGCATGGAGATGCTTTCCACCCTTATTAATCATAAAGTAGATCTAGGTTGTTGGGATCCTATTACCCTAGGCAGTAACAAACACCATATATCTCATCTCTTTTTGCGGATGACCTAACCTTAATGGCACAGGTTGATGAAAAAACTATAATTGCCATTAAAGATTGCCTAGACTCTTTCTGTTACCTGTCAGGGCAGTCCATTAACAGGGCAAAGTCTAAAATAATCACCTCTAAAAATTGCCCTAAAACTACTGAATCAAACCTCTCACGGTTTCTTAATATTAACATTAGTAAGTCTTTTGGGAAATGCTTAGGTTTTCCTATTACTAGCTCGAAAACTAAAGCCAAGGATTTCAATTTGTGCTTGATAACATGCTTGCAAGATTGACTACTTGGAAATCTAGTTGCCTTAACATGGCATGTAGGTGTACTTTGGCTACTTCATGTTTAAACTCCCTCCCTAATCATATAATGCAATACACCTTTTTGCCATCAAAGATCCTTAGTAATATAGATAAGATTCAGCGGAATTTTATATGGGGTACTAACGCCACCTCGAAGAAACTTCACCTTATAAAGTGGATAATATTACGAATAATAGGAAGGAGGGTGGGCTAGGGTTACAAAAAGCCAAGAGCAAAAACCTAGTAAACCTTGCTAGTCTCTCTTGGAGACTTCTTAATAACACTCATTCACCCTGGGCCAAAATAATTTTAGGCCTCCATAGTACTAGGAAAACCACTAAGAATTCTTCCTTTATCTGGAATAGTATAATGCAAGGCTGGGAAGTTTGTAGTAGAGGTATTACATGGCTGCCTCACAAGTCTTCAAACCTAATGTCACGACCCGGATTTTCCACCCTCGGGAGTCGTGATGGAGCCTACTAATGAGAGCTATGCCAGCCAATTTTAATTACCTTTCCATTAATGATCTAACACATTTTAACAATTAACGGCAAAATATAACAGCAACAGAATTCAATAATAAGCGGAAGTTTTAGCATTTTATATAACTAAATAGAAATGCGGAAAGTTTAACAAAATTCTCTATCCAAGACTGGTGTCACTGTACTCACGAACTGCTAAGAATACTAAATACAACGTCTACAAGAAACACAAACTGTTTGTCTCGACACAATGAGATAACTGACTAAAAGAGAAGATAAGGGAGACGCCGGGTCTGCGGACGCCTGCAAGGCTACCTCGGGTCTCGCTGGACTGAAGGCCTACTCCCACGCTAATGCTGCTTCTGCTGATGTCCGAAACCTGGATCTGTGCAGAATATCACAGAGTGTAGTATTAGCACAACCGACCCCATGTGCTGGTAAGTGTCTAGCCTAACCCCGGCGAAGTAGTGACGAGGCTAGACAGGACTACCACATAAACCTGTGCAATTATATATATACAGCGGAATCGAAATACAAGACAAGTAAATAATATGGGAGGGGAACATGCTGTGGGGAGATAACAATTTCAATTATAAACTGACTGATACAAAGGAAAAGCACAACTCATACAACAACAAGAAACAGAGATCAACAAGTGCACGGCATCACCCTTCGTGTATTTACTCTCATCCTCACCCAAACAATAGTATATCAACGTGCACGGCATCACCCTTCGTGTTTTTACTCTCATACCTCACATGTAATCAATAGAATCGGCACGGAATGGCACATCGTGCGGCACGACATCACCCTTCGTGCTTTACTCTCTTTTCATCACAATAAACAAACAATGCACGGCATCAACCTTCGTGCTTTACACTCTTTCCTCACAAGAAGCAAACAATGCACAACATCACCCTTCGTGCTTTAACACTCTTCCTCACCCAATCAACAATCACAAACAAGGGCAAGGGAAATAATAAAACAGTAATGGAAATCCCGGCAAGGGAATACAAGCAAACATCTAAAAACCCGGCAAGGGCACAACATCAATAATCAACTACGTCCCGGCAAGGGAATAAATCATTAACTCTTTCTCTTTCTTTCACTTTCATCTCATAGTTCACATTACCACTTGAGCCAATGCTCCAAGGATTTACTTATCTCATATACCTTCACAATTTGCATTTTTAACTCGAGCCAACGCTCCACGAAGTTTAAAGATCACAATTTCCTTTCACAAGATCTTTACAACATATAGAAGTCATCAATTAAGCATGGAACATATAATCATAATCCCAAATATTTGCAAAATAAGGACTCACGGTCATGCTAGACACCAATGTATAGATACTCGTCACCATGCCTATACATCGTACTCGACAATTAGCAAGTATCAAATAAGACTCAACTCCTATTCCCTCAAGCTAGTGTTAAACCAAACACTTACCTCAACTTCCACGGTCAAATCAATCCACAACAACCGCTTTCCCTCTCGAATTCGGCTCCAACTCAATCGAATTTATACAATAATGACTTCTTAATATCAATATATGCTAAACAAATCAAACCCAATGTCTAATTATAAATTTCCAAGCTTTCTTTCCAAAAATCCCAAAATCGCCCCCGGGCCCGCTTGGTCAAAACACGAGGTTCGGACCAAAATCAGATCCCCCATTCACCAACGAGCCTGAATATATAATTTGTTCTCGAATTCGACCCCAAAACAAGGTCTAAATCAAGAAAAAGTGAAAATCCCTAACTCTACACATTTCCCCCAATTTCTACCCTAAATTACATGTTTTAGGCTTAGGAATTCAACAAATATTGATGGAAAATGAAGAAAACGAGTTAAGATTTACTAACCCAAGAAGTTTTGGTGAAAGGGAGCTTCAATGGACGCCGAAAGACCTTGGAGAAGAAGGAGCTCGTGTGTTTTTATGAAAATCCCGTAGCTAAACTGTTTAAGAAATTAAAATATAACTGGGCAAAATTGCCCTTCGCGTTCGCGGAAGGATGGTTGCGTTCGCGAAGGGTAATCTGGGCAGGGCATCGCGTTCGCGATGGGAAGGCTGCGAAGGCGAAGAGGAAAGGCTGGGGGTACAGAACTTGGTCTACGCGAACGCATGGACCCTTAACGCGAACGCGAGGAAGGGGATCTGCAACACTACGCGTTCGCGAGTAGGTAGATGCGAACGCGAAGAGTAAAAGAGGGCTGAGTCGTCAGAGTCAAATGACTCTACGCGAACGCGGGGCAAGTATGCAAATGCGATGAAGGGTGAACTCATAGCCATCGCGAATGCGAAGGATGCGTCGCGAATGCGAAGAACAAAAAGGGACCTGCACGGCTGAAGCAAAAACCTGCAATCTTTCTAAGTCAAAAACCATCCCGAAACACCTCCGAAATACTCCCGAGCCCTCGGGGCTCCTAACCAAACACATAAACTAACTCAACAACATCCTACGAACTTAACCGGGTGATCAAATCGTCAAAATAACATCCAAAACAACGAATCAAACCTCAAAATCACAAATTTTTCCTCAAACTTCATAAACTTTCAAAATTAGAGTTTTAAGTCCGAAACACGTCAAACAACGTCCGATTTCAACCAAACTTCACAGAAGTATCTTAAACCACATATAAGACCTGTACCGGGCGCCGGAACCAAAATACGGGCCCGACACCAACACGTTCTAACCAATTTTTATTTTAATTTTCCTTAGTAATTTTAGAAAAATAATTTTACTCAAAAATTCATTTCTCGGGCTTGGGACCTCTGAATTCGATTCCGGGCATGCGTCCAGATCCCATATTTTCCTACGGACCCTCCGGGACCGTCAAATCACGGGTCCGGGTCCGTTTACCTAAAATGTTGACCAAAGTCAAATTTAATCAATTTAATATCAAATTTTAGCATTTTTCTCACAGAATTCATATTTAAGCTTTCCGGCTATGCGCCTGGACTGCACACGCAAATCGAGGCAACCCCGAATGAGGTTTTCAAGGCCTCGGAAGCACGGAATAAATAGAAAAACAGGTGATGACCCTTTGGGTCGTCACACCTAAGTGTTTGGAATAGTCGTTGGATCCATCAAACACCTCCCCTTCGCCAATGTATACATGTTCTTTAACTCAATTGGACAATATCCTAACTATTAAGGATATCTGGAATAACAAAAAATTGGAATTTATCAAAACTTTCTATGATGCTTCAACCTAGCCTTATTAACAAAATAAAGACCACAAATCCTAGTACTAAAACATGTGATACCCCCGTTTTGTCAATAAACACTAATGGTCTCTTCACTAGTAAATCTTGTTATTCCCTAATAGGTAATCAAACTAAGAATGATAAAGACTTTATGTGGATTTGGGAGCTGAATTGACCCAACAAGTTGAAATTTTTATTATGGAAATATTTTCATGATAGACTCCCAACAAGAAGCTTTTTACATCACATTGGTATAAACATTGATCCAATATGTTCCTTTTGCAAAGTTCACAGGAAAACAAGTCGGCATGTTTTTTTTGAATGCATGGCAGTGAAACAGTTGTGGTATCGCTTAGGGATTGATACAAATAGTTGGAATACTGTGAATAGTTGGTTGACAAATATTCGTGACCATAACATTACCCTAAAAAGTGGCACCATTAGTTGGAAAGAATGTTTCCATTTGTGATATGGACCATTTGGATTAACAGGAATAACAACTTATACAATATTTACACACACATGGCTAGCATCCACATTGCTTTTAACCTAGCGGTGGAATATAAACTTCTAACGGAGAAGGAAGTTGTTACTAAGCAAAAAATTCCAATAAGTATTAACTGGATTAAGCCGCCTAGTGGTCATATTAAGCTTAATATTGATGGTTCCTTTAAAGAGGCCTCATCTCTTTGCGGGTTTGGTGGCCTCTTCAGAGACAGTAGGGGGCAATGGCTAGTTGGTTTTCAAGGGTCTCTGCCAGGAACAACACCACTTCAGGCAGAATTGATGGCCTTAAAAACTGGCCTCTACATTGCCAAGAAACAAGGGTTGACCAACTTAGAAGTGGAAACTGGCTCAACGGATGTTATTACTTGTTTGGATAATGGAATGATAATACTAAATGATATTGTTCATGAGTGCAGGTTATTAATGAGACAGGTGAAGGTTTAGGCAATCCCGCACATCTTTAGGGAGGCCAACAAGCCGGTACACATGATGGCTAAGGATGCACTTAGTGGCAACATTGGTAGGGATCTTAATATTATCTACTATGCCCCTCATTTTGTAACCGCTGCCTTAACTTTAGACTATGAAGGCCTGACTTATCTAGTTAAGTATGTTAATAAAGATGTTTGCTCTAGACTAGTATCTTTTGGAAACAAAAATATCGTTCGAGACATGCTATTGGACTGTAATAGCCAAGTAGATTATGCCCTATCGGGCACTCTGAATATTGTTAACTCTGCTATTATGTGATATATATATATATATATATAATAAGATCCCTTTTGTAAAAAAAAAAAAAAGAATCTTATTATACCAAATGCAGAGGTAAATTAAAACCTTGTCGGATAATGTAATATTGAAATATTGAAAAAGGACCATATAATCTTGATTTCTTCTAATGTTCTAAGTTTCATTAGCTTAGCAGAGCTAATAGAGCAAACGTAATAAGTGTACAATTGAACTTTCTGGCTGTCATCTCCAAGAGATTTAATGATTTCTTACAAATGATGACAAGGTGGAAAAGCAACACATAATTAAGTACAAGAATAAAGCATATATTTCTCTTTTCTTAAGACATGAACGTTCACAAGTCAAAAAACTACTGCAGAAATGGTTAAAAGGCTTGCTGTCTCACAAATTTCTCGCGAACAAAAGGCAACTACTTAATAAAAAGGGTGGACCGATTGTCACGATCCGGAATCCCCACCCTCGGGACTGTGATGACGCCTAATATTTCACTTGCGAGACAAGCCAATGTTAGAATAATTTTTAGCCATTTTTAACAAAATAATTTAACTGATACCAATTAAACTGAAATAACTGAAATAGAACTGAAATAAAGTGCGAAAAGTCATAACAACCGCAATATCTAGATACAACCCAGATCTGGTATCACAAGTGCATGATCGACTAGAATAATACAGATAATGCTCTGAATGAAAGTAAAACTGTCTGAAAGAAATAAACAGCTAGGATAAGGAAGAAGGGACTTCAGGGCTGTGAATGCTGAGCAGCTGTACCTCAAGTCTCCATCAGAGCAATCTACTTACCGCCGCTGGGATCGACTCCAAAATCTGCATAAGAAGTGCAGAGTGTAGTATGAGTACAACTGACCCTATGTAATCTGTAAGTGCCGAGCCTAACCTCGACGAAGGAGTGATGAGGATAAGGCAGGTCACTTATAATAACATGTATGCATAATAGTAATAATAATAGGAAAGGAATACGGAAAATAAGGCAGTTAATTTATGAAATTAAACTCAATCCTCAAAAATCAGTAAACCAGGAATACCAATCCTCAAAATCCCGTACGAAAACGCCGAAGCCAACACAATACAAGAAGGAATACAAAACACACAAACTGTTGCGGCGCGCAACCCGATCACACCGTATAAATACGATCCTCCCTTATTTTACCATATCAATATCAATAATAACAAGTAAAATCCGTTGCGGCGTGCAACCCGATCCTACCATATAATCAAAATCAATATCATAATCCTCCCTTAATCAAATCCTCCCTTATTTCACTTGTTGTGGCGCGCAACCCGATCCCACCATATCAATATCAATCCTCCTTTATTTCATCTGTTGCGGCGTGCAACCCGATCCATAATAAAAATCAATAAATATAATAAATTCCTCAACTCAATTCACAAGAAGCTCTAAGAATAAGGAATATGGAAAAAAAAGCCATAAAGGAAGTCTCGTACAAAATTAAGAAGTGCTACAATTTATACTAAGCAATAAGACAAGCCGAATATATGACAGTTAAAGTGGACAAGTAAGGCAATTAAGGCAAGTAGAAATTAAATCATGGAAGCATGGTATAGAAAGAAATTAAAGTATGTAACAGTTAAGACGTGGAATAAAATAATAAATGAAATAAGAAAAAGCACAGAAACAAGTATTTTGACGGCGTACACTCGTCACCTCGTATATACGCCGCTACATATGTAATTCACATAATACATAGCTCAAGGATTTCTAATTCCCTCAAATAAAGGTTAGACCCAACACTTACCTCGCTCCGCAAGCAAATCAAAGCTCTGCCAGAGCCTTTCCTTTAAAATCATCTTTCAAACCAATCGAATCTAACTAAAATTGACTCAATAATATCAAATAATGCTAGGGAAATCAATTACAATACATAAAGGTAATATCCTTACACTTTTCTCAAAAAGTCAACAAAAGTCAATCCCGAGCCCGCTTGGTCAAAACCCAAGAGTCGGACCAAAACCCATTTACCTATTCACTCCCGATCCCGATTATGTAAATAGGGATGATGGAAATGGATGGAAATAAGTTAAAGTATAATTACCTATGAAAGGGTGATGAAATTTCTCCTCCAAATTGCCTCTAGGCCGAGCTCTAATGAAAAGATGGTGGAAAAGGGTGAAATCATGTGTTTGAAATATTTTAAGGTCTGAGCGTCAGGCCTTCTTCTCGTTCGCGAAGGGCCTGCCGCATTCGCGATGCACATCGGCTCGATTGGCCTTCGCGTTCGCGATGGCTTTCCCCCTGGCCATTGCGTTCGCGACCCAATGGTTGCGTTCGCGTAGAACATTAGCCCAGTACCCCCTCCGAGGTCCATAGCCCTACGCATTCGCGAGAAGCTGGTCGCGCTAGTGAAGGTTAAATCCCCCATTGCTCCGCTTTAGCGACCCATCTATAGCGTTCGCGATTAAGAAAACCACCCCAGACCCAGTTTGCCGGTGACAGGAGACTTCAAGAAAAACAGAAATTCTAAGTTCAAAATGGTCCATAGTCTATCCAAAACTCACCCGATCCCCTCGGGCTCCAAACCAAACAAGCTCAGAAGTGTAAAAATATCATACGAACTCGCTTGCATGATCAAAACACCAAAATAACACCTAGAACTATGAATCGAACACCAAAACGAATGAAAATTTCAATAAAACTTAAGAACATGCAATTTCTCAACCGGACGTCCGAGTCACGTCAAATCAACTCTGTTTGGCACCAAATTTTGCAAACAAGTCACAAATACTATAATGAACTTATGACAAGTTCCGGAACCGAAATCCGACCTCAGTATCAACAAAGTCAACTTACGGTCAAACTTAGGAATTTTTTTAACCTTTAAACTTCTAGTTTTCAACAAATTATGATAAATCAAGTTAAGGACTTCCGAATTCGATTCCATGCATACGGCCGAGTCCCAAATTACGATACGGACCTACCGAGACCGTCAAAGTACTGATCCGGGTCGTTTACATAAAATATTAATCGTGGTCGACTCAAATAAGTTTTAAGGCACGATTTCGCATATTCATAAATTTTCTCATAAAAACCTTTCAGAAAAAGGACACGGACTGTGCATGTGAATCGAGGAAGATTCAAAGGAGTTATTTAAGGTCTCGAAACATAAAAATAAAGGATAAAACTATAGTTCATCACATTCTCCACCTTTAAAACAAACGTTTGTCCTCGAATGGACACAGAAAAGTCCTCGACAAAGTAGTGACGAGGCTAAGGCGGGTCCCTTACAATAACCTGTACGCAGAATAGTAATAATAACAAGAAAGGTATACGGAAAATAAGGCAGTTAATTTATAAAATTAAATCAATCCTCAAAAATGGTAAACCAGGAATACCAATCCTCAGAATCTCGTATGCAAACACGGAAGCCAACATAATACAACAAGGAATACAAAACACACAACCTTTGTGGCGTGCAACCCGATCCCACCATATAAACATGATACTCCCTTATTTCACTATATCAATATCAATAATAACAAATAAAATCCGTTACAGCACGCAACCCGATCCCACCATATCAATATCAACCCTCACTTATTTCACCTGTTGCAGTGTGTAACCCGATCCATAAATAAAAATCAATAAATGTAGTAAATTCCGCAATTCAATTCACAAGAAGTTCTACGAATAAGGAATATGGAAGAAAATCCATAAAGGAAGTCTCGTACATAATCAAGAAGTGCTCCAATTTATACTAAGCAACAAGACAAGCCGAATATAATGACAGTTAAAGTGTACAAGTAAGACAATTAGGCAAGTAGCAATTAAATCATGGAAGCATGGGAGAAACTAACATTTTAATACGAGCATAATAAATGACAAGTAGCAAACTAAGGCATAGGAAACAATTAACACATGTAACAGTTAGGACATGGAATACAATAATTAATGAAATATGGAAAAGCATGGAAACAAGTATTTTGACGGCGTATATGCACTCGTTACCTCGCATATACCTACACATGTATATTCACATAGCACATAGCTCAAGGGTTCCTAATTCCCTCAAATCAAGGTTCAACACTTACCTCGCTCCGCAAATCAAAGCTCTACCGGGGCCTTCCTCTAAAATCCGCCTCCAACCAATCGAATTTAACCAAAATTGACTCAATAACATCAAATCATGCTAGGAAAATCAATTACAATACATAAGGTTAAGATCTTTATATTTTCCCAAAAACTCAACAAAAGTCAACCCTGAGCCAGCTTGGTCAAAGCCCGAGATTCGGACCAAAACCTATTTATCCATTCACCCTAGAGCCCCATTATGTAATTAGTTTTGAAATCCGACCTCAATTTGATGTCTAAATCCCAAATTGATGATGGAAATGAAAAAAAATAAGTTAAAGTACACTAACCCATCAAAGGGTGATGACATTTCTCTTCCAAATCCCCTCTAGGCTGAGCTCTAATGAAAAAAAAATGGTTAAAAATGGGTGAAATCCCGTGTTTGAAATATTTTAAGGTTTCAGCGTCAGGCCTTCTCCTAATTCGTGAAAGGCCTGCCGCGTTCACGATGCACAATGGCCCAATTGGCCTTCGCGTTCGCGAGATGTCCTTCATGCCAGCCCCCTCCCAAGTCTATAGCCCTACGCGTTCGCGAGAATCTGGTCACGTGAGGACCCCAGCTTGCTCGTGGCTTCGGGATCACGTAGCACAAAGATCAAGTGATAGTAGACTTCAAGAAAACAAGAAATTCTAAGTTCAAAATGGTCCGTGGGCTATCCGAAATTCACCCGAGCCCCTCGGGCTCCAATCCAAACATGCAGACAAGTGTAAAAATATCATACGAACTCGCTCGCGTGATCAAAATACAAAAATAACACCTAGAACTACGAATCAGACACCAAAACGAATAAAATTTTCAATGAAATTTAAGAACTTGCAATTTCTCAACCGGATGTCCAAATCACGTCAAATCAACTCTGTTTTGCACCAAAATTTGCAGACAAGTCATACTGCAATGAACGTATACCAAGTTCCAGAACCGAAATCCGACCTCAACAGCAACAAAGTTAACTTACGGCCAAACTTAGGAATTCTTTAAACCTTTAAACTTCTAAATTTCAGCAAATTATGATAAATCAAATTAGGGACTTTCGAATTCGATTCCGGGCGTAAACTTGAGTGCCAAATCATGATACGGACCCACCAGGACCGTCAAAATGCATATCCGAATCCGTTTAAACAGAACGTTGACCGTAGTCAACTCAAATGAGTTTTAGTGTTCGATTTTACATTTTCATCAATTATCTCATAAATACCTCCAGAGAAAAGGACACAAACTGTGCACACAAATCGAGAATTGCTAAATGGAGCTATTCACGGTCTCAAAACAGAAATAAAGGGTAAAGCTATAAATGACCTATTGGTTCATCACACGGATGACAAAGTATTCTGCGTTCATGTAGGATCCCGGGAAGGACCACACCCAAAGAGGTGTAGTGTAAATAACCTACATTACTTTTACGATTCAAACCCGTGATCTATAGGTCCCATAAAAATAATTTTATAATTACTCCAAGGCTCATCTTTAAAAAGAAAGTACATAATATCTACAGGTAAAGAGAAAATATCAGGCTGTCTAAATGTTTTTTTTATGGCCAGGCTGTCTAAATGTTAGTATAATGTTCAGAAAGAAAAAGAAAAAGAAGTGTCCCCTAACACTAACAAATACGGCCAAGTATTAATGACAAAACAAACCTTTCCCCATTTATATTGATGCTTTTAGCCGTGAAGATTACTACTACTACTACTTTCTTTTATTTTCATTTATTTAATTACAATAATTAGGAGAGGCGATGTCACGACCCAATACCCGGTCGTGATGGCGCCCAACACATTGCTAGGCAAGCCCGACCATTTACACAACCTTAGCCAATAAATCTAGATAGATGAATAAATATTCACTATTAAAAATAGCAATTTAGTGCGGAATTTCTGAAATAATTTCTAACATTCGAAAACCCCAAAATGAAAACAAAATACTGATCAACCCACAGAATCTGGTGTCACGAACATGAGCCTCTAAAACAGATTATCCACCTATTACAAGTCCGACTAGGAAAACAAATTACGAATAAAATAATAAAGATAGATGGGAGAGATCAGGGCTGCGAACGCCATGCAGCTACCTCGATACTCCCGGATAATGCTGCTCAGCTAACACGAGTCCTCACTCACCCTGTGGTGTACCTGAATCTGCACACAAGGTGCAGGGAGTATTGTGAGTACTTCCAGCTCATAAAGTAATAAATATAAAGAAGGTCCGAGGATAAAAAATCCTAAATAAACACAAAGTAAAGCTAATAATACCCTTAAACAACAATACAGTTAGAATAAATATCACAACAGATGAAGAAATAAATAACAATTAAATATGCAATGCAACACATAAACCGGTACCTCCAGTACCCCGCTGCGGCCGTGCAGCCCGCTCCATTTGTTTAACGTCGACGGCGCTCACTGGGGGTGTGCAGACTCCGGGAGGGGCCCCTTACGGCCCAAGCGCAAAAATAAGCCATCTTGTGGCATCAAACAGGCCCTTGGCCTCATATCAATATCATTATAATATTGTTGCGGCGTGCAGCCCGATCCCATACTCAGTCCAAAAATCACACAATAGTATAAAAATATTCAGCCCAAACTTCATTCAAACACAGTATTAAATACCAAGACTGAGTTTAATATTTATAAATATGGTAAGAAACCATTAAAATAATCCCTGAAGGATTCAAGTAGTTGGCACGAAGCCCAATTATGACAATTAATCCATTTTTATAAGGATATTACAAATCTACAATCAAATAGGTATCGATTTTATTAAGCGGGACGGACCAAGTCACAGTCCCTGACGGTGCTCTACCCCACGCCCGTTATCCGGCGGCAAACATTTATTACTAACCTCAAGCCGGCCAAAGTCCTAGCTTGCTATGCCCTTGCCTTTCGAATTCACCTCTTCGCGCGTCGAATCCCAAAACCACAGGGAATATAACCCAATCGAAAAGACTCGAAAAACATCAAAAATCACGAAGTTGGCAAAACCCGAGCCCCGGTCCGACTTCTCGAAAAATTATAAAATTTACATCACCGGATTCCTTATCTCGCCACGAGTCCATGCATATAAAGAACACCAAAATCGGAGTCCAAATGACCCCTCAAATTCCCATTTTTGTTCTCTTATGTTTCAAGCCCTAAACCACCATTTTTGACCCTAATTCCTTGAGTTTTCAGTGAAATTTTATGTATTTGCATGATAAAATTGTGTTCTAAGTCCAAGAATGCTTACCTGATCGAAGTCCTTGAATTTCCTCTTCAAAATCGCTCAAGAACACCCCAAGTCCGAAGTCAAAATATGTGTTCTGTAAATATTTCGCGAAGGGAATTAAAACCCTTTCTGACCAGTTATTTCCGCATCTGCGGCTACATAGCCGCATCTGCGACTTCCGCTTTTGCAATGGGGAGCTGCTTCTGCGGACAAGACCGCTTCTGCGGACAAGACCGCTTCTGCGGTTACTAGACCGCTTCTGCGGTCTCGCATCTGCAATTCCTTTTACGCAGGTGCGGTTTCCTTTAGCCTTCCAAAATTCCGCATTCGCGGTCCTACTGTCGCATCCGCGACTCCGCAGATGCGGTCAGCATCTCCGCACCTGCGATGGCTGTCGCTTCTGCGGTTCTTGACTCGCTTCTGCGGTCCCATTTCCGCAGGAGCGAAAATACCAGAAGCAGCACAGGTTCTGCAATCTCCTAAGTTCAAAACTTCCCGTTAGCCATCCGAAATCACCCCGAGGCCCTCGGGACCTCAACCAAAAATACAAACATGATCCAATACCTTATTCAAACTTGCTCCAATCATTAAAACACCTCAAACAACACTAAAACCATCATTTCTCATCGAATTCAAGCCTAAGTTCTTCTAAAACTTCCGAAACACGCATTCGATCAGAAACCCAACCAAAACACCTCCGAATGACCTGAAATTTTGCACACACATCCAAAATCACCTAACGAAGCTACAGAAACTCTCGGAATCTCATTCCGACCCCTGGATCAAAATCTCACCTACCAAACCGGAATTCGCCAAAATACTAACTTCGCCAATTCAAGCCTAATTATACACCGAACCTCCAAAATCAATTCCGATCGCACTCCTAAGTCACAAATCATCCCCCGAAGCTAACCAAATCATCGGAATTCAAATCCGAGCCCTCTAACATAAAAGTCAATATCCGGTTGACTTTTCCAACTTAAGCCTTCTTAAAAGAGACTGAGTGTCTCATTTCTTATCAAAACCATTCCAAACCAACTCTTACACATTAAATACTGATAATGAAACATGAAGAAGCATAACATGGGAAAAACGGGACGGTAACTCATGTGACGACGGATCGGGTCGTCACAGTCGATGTATTCTTGAAATAAATGGTTGGTGGCCTCTAAATAAATAAGAAACAAATCATCAAGAGACTTGTTTCAAATTGGACTGTATGTATCTAGAAAGTAGAAATTAATATCATTTTCCTTCCCTTTTCTAACAACAAACTGCAGTACTTCCCAATAATTTATCTGGTAATATTTAAAGCTTAGACATAACAGTTGCTAGAATCACATCTCACAACTCACAAGTCAACAAATCAGAAATATCCGATCTTTACATAAATAGACGGCGGGATTCACCGTTTACTTTCGTAGTTGATATACATAATGATTATACAAGGTTATACACATAGTATATATATATATATTTCTCCGAATAGTTTTAGTTTAAGCAGTTGAACAGACAGTTATTTTAATTAATTCTTCACAAAAAAATCTCTATAAATGCGTGATCCATATTTGGTAACTAGAACTACTTATGGGCCTTATTATCAGATTTATGTGAGGCTTAGCGTCCATCTTTGGTTAGGCCCATATCTAGTTATTTCACGACCCGAATTTCCCACCGTCGGGATGGTGATGGCACCTAACTCTTAGAATGCTAGGCAAGCCAACAGATACAATTCTAACACATTAATCATTAACCAAAACGGTAATTAATAATAACTAAAACTAAACAGATATGAAGTGCGGAATTTTATAACAGTTTAAAACACTAATACACGACTACCCCAAAGATCTGGTGTCACAATCAACGAACGTCTAAGAATTTCTACAAATACTGGTTTAAAGGAAATACATCTGTTTTTCGGAATGAAAGAAAATAGGAAACTAAGATAGAGGGAAGGGGACTCCAGGGTCTGCGAACGCTGGCAGACCTACCTTGGGTCTCCTATGGATTGAAGGCAGCACCCAAACTCTGATCAGTGAGGTCCAGTACCGGGATCTTGACAGAAAGTGCAGAGTGCAGTAGCAGTACAACCAACCCCAATGTATTGGAAAGTGTTGAGCCTAACCTCGGCGAAGTAGTGACGAGGCTAGGACACGACAAATAACATAAACCTGTGCAGTTAAACAATATGCTAACAGAATAACAATTAATAGAAGCTAAGCAGAAATTAACGGGAAGGGGCAACATGCTGTTTGGGGGGGAGGGGGGGTACCAAAATAAGGAATCACAGCAGTAGAGGAATTTGAACAACTAGTACACCTTGATCCGGTAATAACAAGTAAAGACAGCAAACGAAAAACGCACAACATCACCCTTCATGCTTTTACTCTAAACCTCAAAGGTAATAAATAATAGAAACGTGCATGGCATCACCCTTCGTGCTCACTCAACCTCAAGATAATCAATAATAGAAACGTTCACGGCATCACCCTCGTGCTTTACCACTCAACCTCACCATATGAATAATAGAAATATGCACGGCATCACCCTTCATGCTTTATCACTCTTCCTCACCACATAAGAAACAACAGAAACAATAACAACCCGGCAAGGGCATCATAATTAAACAACCTGATTTTATCATTTAACTTCACAACATAAATCTGAACTTGCGTCGTTACTCAACCAATATCCAAAACCAGGAAAAAAACATTATAAGACTTGTGTAACATGAGTAATAACCAATTTAAGTTGGAACGGTACGTATAAAGAAATACAACGGTCACAAGTATAAGACTCACTCGCATGCTATGACCCAATGACAACATATAAATACTCATCACCTCACCTATACGGCGTACTTAACAACTAAACATGTAGCAAATAAGGCAACAATACCTAATCCCTCAAGCTAAGGTTGGCCTCAACACTTACCTCGATTCAACAGCCAAACTCAAGTCTCAAATACCGCTTTTCCCATAGTTTCCACTTCCAATCCGCTCGTATATATTCATGATTAACTTATTAACATCAATTAACGCTAAAGAAACCAGTTCCAATGCATAATTATAGATTTCTCAATATTTTCTCCCAAAAAGTCAAAAATCGGTCCCAGGCCCGCTTGGTCAAAACTCGAAATTTGGACCAAAACCCGATTACTCATTCACCCCCGAGCCCGGATATATAATTGGTTTGGAATCCGACCTTAATTTGAGGTCTAAATCCCCAAATTTCGAAATTCCTAAGTTCTATCCAAAAACACCCAATTCCACCATGAAAATCCCTAGATTCTAGGATGAAATCTTGTAAAAAGATAAAACAGATTGAAAGAAATGAGTTAAGAATCATTTACCTATGATTTGGGAAAGAAATGGTCTTTGGAAAATCGTCTCTTGAAGCTTCGAGTTTGAAATTTTGAGAAATGAATCAAAAGTCCCGTCTAAGTTATGTTTTGAAAAGCTGCAGATGTCGCATTTGCGACAAGAGCTTCGCAAATGCGAAGCTCGCATTGCCAAGAACCATCGCAAATGCGAAGTTCTCCACTCCTCTTCTGCCTTCGCAATTGCGAAGGTAATGATCGTAATTACGATCAGGGACCTCCGCAAATGCGACAAAAAGATCGCATTTGCGATCACACACCTCCCCATAGTCTCTTCGCAATTGCGAAGGCATGTTCGCATTTGCGAACCCTGCTGGCCCAGGCCTTCTTCGCAATTGCGATGAAGACCTCGCAATTTCCATGCTAGTTTTGCTCGCAATTGCGAAGCCTGATCTCGCAATTGCGAGATCAGAGGCCTGCAATAGATACCAGTTACACCAGTAATTCTCTAAGTTGCAAAATCACTCTGTAGCCTATCCAAAACTCGCCCGAACCATCGGGGCTCCAAACCAAACATGCAAACAAGTCTTAATACATCATATGAACTTGCTCGCGCGATCAAATCGCCAAAATAACATCTACAACTATGAATTCAACACCAAAACACATGAAATTTTCAAGATAGTTTCAAACTTTCTATTTTCTCAACCAACGGCCCGAATCACGTCAAATCACTTCCATTTTTTTACCAAATTTTACGGATAAGGATTAAATATTATAACAGACCTGTACCAGGCTCCGAAAACAAAATACGAGCCCGATACCAACAAAATCAAATCATTTAAACTATTGCATTTTCAATCTTATCAATTTTCTTCAAAAATTCATTTCTCGGGCTAGGGACCTCGGAATTTGATTTCGGGCATACGCATAGGTCCCAAATTTTACTACGAACTCTCCGGGACCGTCGGAATACGGGTTCGGGGCCGTTTACCCAAACGTTGATCAAAGTCAACAAAAATCATCTTTTAATGCCAAAAATCATTATTTCTTAAATTTTTTCACATAAGGGCTTTCTGGATACACGCCTGGACTGTGCGCGCAAATCGAGGAGATATAAAATGAGGTTTTCAAAGCCTCAAAACACGGAATCGAATTCTAAAGAAAAAGATGACCCCTTTGGGTCATCACATTCTCCATCTCTAAAACAACCGTTCGTCCTCGAACATAGAAAAACACCCGAGTCGGTGAAAAGATAGGGATATCTGCTCCGCATATCGAACTCGTACTCCCAAGTAGCTGCCTCAATAGGCTGTCCTCTCCACTGCACACGAACCGAAGGGTAACTCTTCAATCTCAACTGCCAGACATGCCGGTCTAGAATGGATATCGGCTCCTCCTTGTAGGTCAAATCCTTGTCTAACCGGACAGTGCTGAAGTCTAACACGTGGGATGGATCGTCATGGTACTTCCGAAGCATGGACACATGAAACACTGGATGCACAACTGATAAACCTGGCACCAACGCATGTCTGTAAGCCACCTCTCCCACTCGATCAAGCATCTCAAAAGGCCCGATGAACTTAGGGCTTAGCTTTCCGTTCTTCCCAAATCTCATCACTCCCTTCATGGGCGACACTCGAAGCAACACTCGCTCTCCGACCATGAATGCCACATCACAAACCTTACGATCATCATAACTCTTTTGCCTGGACTGAACTGTACGAAGTCTATCCTGAATGATCTTAACCTTATCCAAGGCATCCTGTACTAAATATGTACCCAACAACCGAGCCTCCCCCGGCTCAAACCACCCAACTGGCGATCAACACCGTCTACAATATAATGCCTCATAAGGAGCCATTTGGATGCTTGACTGATAGCTATTGTTGTAGGCAAACTCCGCTAACGGCAAGAACTGATCCCAAGAACCTCCAAAGTCAATAACACAGGCGCGAAGCATATCCTCCAAAATCTGAAGAGTACGCTCGGACTGTTCGTCCGTTTGAGGATGAAATCCTGTGCTCAACTCGATCCACGTACCCAATTCACGCTGTACTGCTCTCCAGAAATGCGAGGTAAACTGCATACCTTGGTCAGAAATGATAGACACGGGCACACCTGTTGATACCCAATTTTTCCCTGTATATTTTTTATATGTGAAATATTTTTAAAATAGCATATATACGCATATATAAGTATATCCAAGCATTTTTACTATTTTCCAGTAATTTTATGGTTTTGAAAATGATTTATTTCCCTTTTTTTCATCTATAAAAACCCAATGATTATTTCCATAATTATTATTTTTGGTAGTTTATTTATTGGAATTTTATATTTATGCTAAAATGTATCTAACATAATTTTTGTATATTTTATAAATTTATTTGGTATTTTTAAAGCTAAATTGCATATAATTGCAATATTAGCCTATTTTAAGATTTAATTGCTTTTATACTTACAAAATTGAGTCCGGTATTTTTTATCTAATATTTATATATTATTAATCAATTTAGTATCTTTAATTTATTTCCAGAAAATATATTACTATTTTTTATAAAATAAATAAGGGAAAATGGCTATTTAAATGCTAGTCTGTTTTTATTTCAATTTTGGCCAGATTTGGCACCCCTAATCCAACCTAATTTTAATTTCAGTTACCCAGCCCAACTCCTAAAATTACCCGACCCATGACCCTTCTACATAACCTGCCCGGATCCCCCGTTTATTCCAGGCCGTTGATCAAAATGATCAACGACCACGTTTTAATCTTTCCTTTTTAATTTACCCTTACCCCCCAAAACCCTAATCACTTTCACCTACCAGTCGCCTCTGAACCCTCCAGTCTCTGTAACTCTCTCGAATCTTCTCAAACCCTAGCCACCATCTCCGACCTGAAAGCCACCGGAATCCATGGCTTCCAAGCTTATGGAGGCCCTATACCCACCTCCTATTGCTGCTACATGCTTGGTCCTTGAAGATTCAAGGCCTGACCACGACGAAGTTTGGTCCAGGCTTCGTTCGATTCGAGTTCCACGGTCATCTCCGGCCTTGCTCCGGCGTGTCATGGTTGCTCGAGCCTGACTTTGACCTCTCCGACTTAGATCGGTGACCTTTCAAAGCCTTTCTCATTTCTAGGGTTCTTCTGAAACCCTAACCCTTTGAGGTTTTCTTCGATTCCTTTAGATCCGTTGTGTATCTGTGCTTTCCCTAAGTTCTCGAACGATTTCTCTGGCTTTTCTTGCAAAAAAATACTTCCAAAACCATTTCTTTTCCAATCTAGGGTTTTCTGAAAAGTTTTAAATGTTTCTCTTTTCTTTTGTGTGTATTTGCCTCTACTATGTTCTTATATTTTCTCCTACCATGTTCTTACATGCTTCTTTTACTGTATTTTCCTATACTGCGTGCTCGTATTCTTTCTCCACTGTATTTTCTCTACTATATTTCCCCTACTATATTTCCATTACTATGTTCTTAAGTTTCCCTATCAAACTTCTCAGCATGTTTCTACTACCGATCTTATCAATTTTTCCATTTTTTATGTTTCGTGTTAGTTTCTTCTACTCTTTTTTTGAGCTCTTCTACTGTGCTCTGCATGTTGCCTTTCTATCATGTTTCTCAGTTTCAGTTGATGAGAGGAACATGGTAGAGGTTTCAGTTCTTTCTGAGACCCTTAAACCTATTTCGAGTCTCTGAAATGAGTTTCAAAACGCTTGTTTTTTCACATGATTCCAGCTTTTGCTAAACTCTTTTGAGAACTGTACATCGGATCCTTTGTATGCTTCTAAACAATACTTCTCATCTACTTTGCGACAACTATGCTTCTGTGGTCTATTTTCTACGGATTTTTACAATAACACAACATCTTCTTTCATGCTTGACATGTCTATATGCTCTTTATATGTAATGAATTTCCCTCTAAAATGGTTTTCAAATTTGTGATTAGTTCAGAATTCCTTTTGAGTATGTCTGATTGATTTTTCTTTCCTTGTTTGCTGATTCTCTCTGTGACTCGACCTAAGTTAAAACCCTTCTCAGCTTTTGCGACTTGGTTCATTCATGGGTCAGTAATTACAAGATCCTTGATTTTTTGATTTACTGGTTGTTAATTGATTTTCTTAGCTTATTTGTACAACTGTGTACTTCAAAAACCCTATCCTTAAATATCCTTTTATGTATTTGCCTCTAATTACATGCTGTGCACAAAGTGCTTATTCAATTTCTTTCCTTAAATTGTTTTACCCGTTTGAATCTGAATCCCTTAATTAAGGGAAGTCTTGTGTAATTGATACTTAATTGACAATTGGTTCCTTAACTATTTTCTTACCTTATTTCTGCCTGGTTTTCAACACTATAAATGCACGACTCATTAACTCACAGCAGACACAGACTACACAGCCGAGGCTAGAAGAAAGGGGAAGGTCAAGTTCGGGGAAGCCGTTGCGGCACAGGGTATGACAAGAACCGGAAGGGTTTATACCCCGGAGCATTTGGCTGAGTCTAGAAAGCAGGCCTCTAGTCGGCCAACCACCACTGAAATTTGGCCCGACGATCTCTGGAGAAAGATACAAGCCAAAGAATACTCAGTCATTGATCAGCTGAACAAAACACCAGCACAGATTTCTATTCTTGCTTTGCTACAAAGTTCTAATGCACACAAGAATGCCTTGCTAAGAGTGTTGAGTGAGGCATATGTACCAAGTAACATCACCGGCGGAGAGATGGCAAATATGGTAGGCCAGGAATTGGAAAGTCACAAGATCACTTTTCATGAAGATGAGCTGCCGCCAGAGGGGTTGAGTCACAACAAGGCATTGCACATCACCGTGCAGTGCGAAGATTATTTTATCACTAGGATCCTGGTTGATGGAGGGTCCAGTCTCAACATTTGTCCGTTGGTAACACTCAGGACATTAAGAAAGGGGCTGCATGAGATCAAGGACGGGGCCATCAACGCCAAAGCTTTCGACGGATCCCAAAGGTCCACTATTGGGGAAATTAGCCTGTGTTTGCAAATAGGGCCTACTTGGTTTGATGTTGATTTTCAAGGGATAGACATGCCGGTATCTTACAATTTGTTGTTGGGATGACCATGGATTCATGCCGCTGGGGCTGTAGCATCAACACTACATCAGGCAGTGAAGTCTGAGTGGAACCACCAAGAGGTGATCTTTCACAGTGACGGTAGCAATCCCATATACGGTTGCCAGATCATCCCAGCAATAGGAAGCAGAAGAAGGATAGGCGGGGAAACTTACCACCACATCGAGCGAGTCAACGCCGTTGATAAGGATAAGTGGTGGGACAACAAAATTGAAAGCATATTGAACTGGAGCGGATATGAACCTGGCAAGGGACTTGGCAAGAATCTCCAAGGAATCGCTAAGCCCATCAAGCTCAAGAAACATGGCACCACCTTCGGATTGGGGTATGAGTATACCTGGAAAGAATTCAACGACTGGTCGCCACCATGGCGCGGTCCTTACTACCCATTGGAGCAGCCAATACCCCGCTTGGAGCAGACTGGCCAACCGGCCAAAGTTATCTATGGGTCAGAAGAGGAGGAAGCACTGGCAGCAGTGAGGAATTTGTTCTTGGAAGACGATGACATGAATTGTTGTGTCGTTTTCGAGGAGGAGGGGGAGAAAGGTCCTTCCACACAAGCTGTAAGTAGAGTAGTATGCCTCAATAACTGGACTATCAGAATTACCAGAGCTCGGCGAGCCTCGAGGTAGCAAGGCTGAACAAGTATCATGCACTATTTTTATTTTTACTAGTTGAATTTCCTTTCGCATTTTTATTTTTGCAAGAAAGAGCTCCAATGTTCAAAAACAGTTATGGAATTTATCAAAGCATTTCGGTTTTCTTATAAATCTTACTCTTATTATTTTCTCTCATTACTTTACTTATACAGCATTACTATTACTTATCTTGATGAACCAATGACTGTGACATGCAACGAGACAACGCAACAAACGGGCATAGATTCAGAGGAAGATGATATACCGGAAGAGATCGTTAAAGAAGTTGAGAATTTTGAGAACAGACCTAAGTCCAACCTGGACGAGACTGAGATTGTTAACCTGGGAGATGCAGAAAACGTCAAAAAAACACGAATCAGCGTTCACTTATCACCGTCAGAAAAGAAAGAGTACACAGAATTTCTAAGAGAGTATGAGGACATATTCGCCTGGTCGTATGATGACATGACTGGGCTAAGTACATCTATTGTGGCACACAAACTGTCGACTGATCCAACATGTCCACCGGTAAAGTAGAAGCTCAGAAAATTCAAGCCAGATATGAGTTTGAAAATCAAGGAAGAAGTCACCAAGCAGGTCAAAGCCAAAGTTCTCAGAGTAGTAGAATATCCAACATGGTTAGCCAACATTGTGCCAGTACCGAAGAAGGATGGGAAGGTCAGAGTCTGTGTCGACTACCGGGACCTCAACCGGGCCAGTCCAAAAGATGACTTCCCCTTGCCAAACATACACTTCCTGATTGACAATTGCGCCAAGCACGAGTTGCAATCATTTGTAGATTGTTTCGCTGGGTATCATCAGATCTGGATGGATGAAGAAGATGCTGAGAAAACGGCTTTCATTACGCCCTAGGGAATGTACTGCTACAAGATGATGCCATTTGGCCTTAAGAAAGCAGGGGCCACCTACATGAGAGCCATGACTACCATTTTCCATGATATGATACACAAGGAGATCGAGGTGTACGTAGACGACGCCATCATTAAGTCAAAGAAGTCCACTAATCACATGGAAGATTTGAGGAGGTTTTTCAATAGACTGCGAAGGTACAACCTAAAGCTGAATCCCGCGAAGTGTGGATTTGGGGTTCCAGCTGGAAAATTGCTTGGGTTTATTGTGAGTCGCCGGGGAATAGAACTGGATCCATCGAAGATCAAAGCCATTCAAGAATTGCCACCACCAAAGAACAAGAAAGACGTAATGAGTTTCTTGGGGAGACTTAACTACATCAGCCGGTTCATAGCACAATCTACAGTTATCTGTGAGCCAATCTTCAAGATGTTGAAGAAGGATGCCGCCACCGAATGGACTGATGACTGCCAGAAAGCTTTCGACAGAATCAAGGAATACCTGTCAACACTACCAGTCTTAGTCCCGCCTGAACCAGGTAGACCTCTGTTACTCTACATCGCAGTGTTAGATGGTGCCTTCGGGTGCGTCCTGGGGCAGCATGATGAAACGGGAAGGAAAGAGCAGGCCATCTATTATCTCAACAAGAAGTTCACCCCGTACGAGGCCCGGTATTCTCTGTTAGAACGTACCTGTTGTGCTCTAACTTGGGTGGCTCAGAAGCTGAGGCACTACTTCTGTGCCTATACTACACATCTCATATCAAGGATGGATCCTTTGGAATACATCTTTCAGAAGCCCATGCCCACCGGCAAGCTAGCCAAGTGGCAGATCCTGTTGAGTGAATTCGACATTGTCTACGTAACTCAGAAAGTAGTCAAGGGACAGGCACTAGCAGATCACCTGGCCGAAAACCCCGTGGATGGAGAATATGAACCCCTGAAAACGTATTTTCCTGACGAAGAGGTATCATTCATAGGAGAAGATATTGTAGAATCCAATGATGGGTGGAGAATGTTTTTCGATGGAGCAGCAAATTTCAAAGGAGTCGGCATAGGAGCAGTCCTAGTATCAGAAACCGTTCAGCATTATCCGGTGTCTGCCAAACTCAGGTTCCCATGCACCAACAATATGGCCGAGTACAAAGCCTGTATCTTAGGGCTCAAGATGGCTATTGACATGAACATTCAAGAGTTGCTAGTAATTGGGGATTCAGATCTGCTCATACACCAGGTCCGAGAAGAATGGGCAACCAAGAACTCCAAGATACTCCCTTATCTGCATCATGTACAGGAGTTGAGGAAGAGGTTCACAAAGACAGAATTCCGACATGTTCCCAGAATCTAGAATGAGTTCGCCGATGCGTTGGCTACCCTGTCATCCATGATACAACATCCGGACAAAAACTTCATTGATCCCATTCCAGTAAAGATACATGATCAGCCAGCTTACTGTGCTCATGTCGAGGAAGAAGTAGACGGAAAACCTTGGTTTCATGATATTAGGGAGTACTTGGCAAAAGGAGAATACCCTGAACTTGCAAACGCTACTCAGAAGTGCACACTTCGAAGGTTGTCCAACAATTTCTTTCACAGCGGCGGAATCCTATATAGGAGGACTCCTGATTTGGGACTATTAAGGTGTGTCGACGCAAAAGAAGCATCCAGGCTGTTAGAGGAAATTCATGTCGGGACCTGCGGTCCACATATGAACGGCTTTGTTTTGGCAAAAAAATACTCCGAGCTGGTTACTTCTTGATGACTATGGAGACGGATTGCATCCAGTATGTCAGGAAACGCCACCGCTGTCAGGTACACGCAGACATGATAAAGGTACCTCCCAATGAGTTTAATGCAACAAGCTCACCATGGACGTTCGCCGCTTGGGGAATGGATGTTATTGGACCAATCGAACCTGCCACTTCCAACGGGCACAGGTTTATCCTAGTGGCAATTGATTATTTCAACAAATGGGTCGAAGCAGCATCTTACAAAGCAGTAACCAAGAAAGTCGTGGCAGACTTCGTCCGCGACCGCACCGTTTGTCGGTTCGGAATTCCAGAGTCCATCATTACTGATAATGGCTCCAACCTCAACAGTGACCTGATGAAAGCCATGTGTGAAACCTTCAAGATCAAACACAAGAATTCTACAGCCTACAGACCGCAGATGAACGGAGCCGTAGAGGCTGCCAACAAGAATATCAAGAAGATACTAAGGAAAATGATAGAGAAGCATAAGCAGTGGAACGAGAAGCTACCATTTGCTTTATTGGGGTACCGCACCACAGTTCGCACATCAATCGGGGCAACTCCCTATATGCTGGTTTATGATACAGAAGCCGTCATTTCCGCCGAGGTAGAAATTCCTTCCTTGAGGATCGTACAAGAAGCTGAGCTCGACGACGCAGAATGGGTGAAGAGTCGTTACGAGCAACTAGCTCTTATAGATGGGAAAAGAATGAATGCAGTATGTCATGGTCAGCTTTATCAGAACAGAATGTCCAGAGCCTTCAACAAAAGAGTCAAGCCGAGACAGTTCACACCGGGGCAGCTGGTGTTAAAGAAAATTTTCCCGTATCAAGATGAAGCCAAAGGGAAATTCCCTCCTAACTGGCAAGACCCATACATGGTTCACCGAGTTCTAACAGGAGGAGCCCTTATACTTGCAGAAATGGATGGAGAAGTTTGGCCAAAACCAATCAATTCAGATGCAGTCAAGCGCTACTATGTGTAATCTTATACTTTCCTATATAATATAATTCAAACTACGTCTGACCTGATTCCCATTTAACAGGGGATACGTAGGCAGCCTTACCGGTTCGGTCACAATTCAATAAAATTTTCATTTCCCCCGCAATTGGAAACTAGGGCAGAATTTTGAGGAGGACCCTCAAAATTCCGAAGTAATTTCAGCCGATCATCGCAAGCAGCTGCCAGAAGTGTCAACTTAATAAACTGGGGCAGAATTTTGAGGAGGACCCTCATCCTGAACCACATCACAATCGTCGGTTCATCTAAAAGCTATTTCTTAACTATATACTTATGTCATATTTTTTACAAACTCATGCATGTTTATTATCAAAATCGCTTTGTTCAGCAACACTACCCCAATGATACATACCGTATCACTAGATCAAAGCCGAACAAGTCGAGCAAGGCCAGCAATGATACGAACTAACCTCCCCTCTACGAAACTCACAATTTTTCTTTGGATGCAAGCATTTGGATTACAAAAGCATATGACATACTACACACCCACAAGACAAACATCGATTCGTGAATTCAACTCTCAGGATTGTTGCACTTACCGACTGGTTAGCCCAGCACGGCAGTAATATCCTATATATCCCAGTATCCCCAGTGATCCCGACATCGAAACTTGCTATTAGCTAAGAAACTCTATTACCATCTGCCACTTTACTCTGCATTGCATAAGGCTACTATTCTGCCTTCCGAGACTAAGCGCTGTCTCCATCTGCATTTTGCATTGCATAAGGCTACCATTCTGCCTTTCGAGACTAAGCATTGTCTCCATCTGCATTTTGCATTACATAAGGCTACTATTCTGCCTTCCGAGACTAAGCACTGTCTCCATCTGCATTTTGCATTGCATAAGGCTACTATTCTGCCTTCCGAGACTAAGCACTGTCTCCATCTGCATTAGGCATTGCATAAGGCTACCATTCTGCCTTCCGAGACTAAGCATAGTCTCCATCGGCTTGCACGGCTGAAAGATCGCCACTTCATTTACATTTGCATGGCTGAAAAATCACCACTTTATTTACATCTGCATGGCTAAAAGATCGCCACTTTATTTACATCTGCATGGCTGAAAGCAGCACTTATTACTGCTTGCATGGCTGAAAGATCGTACGTTTTTATTTACTGCTTGCT
>NW_017674647.1:30656-89786 GCF_001879085.1 Nicotiana attenuata | reverse complement strand
TGCCTCACTTCAACCATGCTCTTATTTCGTGTGCCTATGTGTGTTTGGTTTGACCAATTATTTCACCCAAAATGTTTTCTTTAACTCATTTTTCAGTTTAATGATTTCCGAAGTCAGGTCGGAATACATCGACAGTTGCAACCATCAGACTTAGTATTTCTTTAATTTGATTTGTTTTCCATTTTTGACCCGTGTATCACCATCATCCAAAATAAAAAGTGCTCAGAGAAAATATATAAAAAACAAAAACATTGGAAACTTTCATCCTTTTTCTCTGTAACTAACCAGAATGTAGTGTTTGTTGTTTAAGAGTATCTACTTGTTTTGACAATACAATGGTACATATTTTTAGGTTGATATGATACCCTGTGCTTGTATTTGTATTTTCATATTGGAAACTTTGATTAGGGTCCTGGGTTTCGCAAGTTGTGGGGAAATGTGAAGTCATTGGAGCCCTTGCACCCTCATCCAAATCCAAGAAGTACATATCCTGGTAATCATTGAAATTTTTGTTAATTACTGCTCTGAATTAGTCACAGGTTCCTGTCGCGATTGATTTTAGTTAGATTTGATCTTCCTCCGTTACTTGTGTTTTGTTTCTTTTTCGTGCTTAAATGTCTATGGTTTCAAGTCTGTTCTGTTTGGACATCTTGGATTGCAATATGGTTTACTTTCGTGATCAGTTAATTAGTATCGAATTGCGTGGAGTTTCACATGAATATGCAGTGTATTCTCTTAATTTCTTGCTTGAATTCTGACCGACCTAATTCACTTGCCAATAAAGATCTATTTGTGCCTCTTTGATATGGTTTGAATTGGTTGTGGCTTTCATATTTAAGGATTTCAAAAGATAAACTAAAGGTTCCACCAGTTTGAGTTTGGTAGTTCGAAGTTATGTTCATTGTCATGTTCTCTTACTTTTATGTTTAAACTGACACTCGACACTTAGTTGATCTTCTGCTATTAGAGATACTGGGATGTGTAGAACTTGATGAACCTTGTTAGTGATGAGAAGTGTGACGACAATGAAAGTGTGTTTTATAAGTCGAAATCTTGATGTACAGATGCCGACTTTGCATTCTTGACACTTGTTTCTTATGATTTTATGCAAGGGTCAGATTCATCTGCTATTCTGTTTTCTTTGTAAGTAATTTTAAACATGTTAAAGCATTCTGTTGATTAGTGGCTTCCCTTATGATCATGTTTGAGTTGATGCCTCGTGAAACAATGCCCATTGTGTGATGTCGAGTCCGCTCGGTCGTTTAGTGTCTTAAAACAAGTTTCATCGTGTTAGAGTTAGTTAAATCGACCTCTTGTTGTCAGCATGGTGATTATGTTCAGATGTTGGATTGATGTAAGATATTGATTAGTCATAGTTAAGTAACAGATTCACATAAGAAGTCCTATTAGCTATCTGGTTAGCTCATGAACTTTATGTAAGAACATGTTATTATAGTTACTGTATTAGTGCATCTATGCATGTCTCGGGTGAGTTTTGGTGCATCTGTGCCTATGAAGTTGCTTCTGGTTCTTCCCTTAAATTTCAATTCAGGGCAAGCTGTCACTGAATTTCTGATGAGACTCATGTCACTCTGAATATGCAATCTTTTCCTTTTTCCTTGATAGCTAAAAGGTGATTTTTGTGCCTTCTTGTTTCTCATATATGCTGTAGCTATATGCTTCACCACTAACTTGTTTTGTGGCTATGAGAAATATTCAGTTGGGCATTGCCAATTCCTTGTTTGCATTTAGTTGCATTTAGATGCTGTGATTTACGTTTAAGCATGCCTTTTATTTGCATCTTTCTTTCTTTTGTGTTTTGTCTGTTTTGAATGCCATAGATCACATTGTGCATATATCTTTATTGATGAATGCGGGTTATGGGGGTTGGGATTTAAGAGACTAAAAGAATTTGAGCATGAATCGAATCTTCCTTTTACTTAATTCTCTTTTATTTGCTATATTTTATCCGCTAGGAACATGCTTAGGCCGATCACATTTGGGTAGGCAAACCTTTAGGATGTTCGTGTTTTAGCTTCTTTATGAGGCGAGAGGTCCCCCTTAGTTTAATTTATCCGGGGAATGCCCAAAGGATTTGTATATATTTTATTCTGGGGTATGCCCCGAAGTATTTGTATTTGGAGGCCGATAGTAGAACTCGTGGTATTTTTGTTTTTATTTTTCTTTTATTAGGTGGGGACAACCTCAAGCTTCGTGTGTGTTTATTTTGCTTTTCTGTATTTTCACCTCAACTTGAATATTTTCAAAAGCCGATCAGATCAAGTATGCAACCGTACTAATTACAGGACTTAGGGAGTGCATAACACCTTCTCCCCGAGTCAAATGAGCCCCCTTAGTCGAATCTCTGGTGTAGACCTAGTTTGGAGTCCAAACTGTTTTAAAAGGAAAATCATTTTAAAAAAAACGATGATCTGGCACACCGAAACCAATGTCAGGTGGCGACTCTGAGTTATTTCCTTTTAAACACAATTTTGTCACTTTTTAATTAAAAACCTTTTTGAGCTTTACAAATCTTTTTAATATTTTTAAAAGGGTCAGTGAAGTGAAAAAAAGGGGTGTGACAGCTCTGGCGACTCTGCTGGGGAGTTGGAGGTTCGATCTGATACTACCATCTTGTTGGCTTTTAGAATATTTGGTTGTGGTTTTTATGCTTTTTTCATTAGTTTTACTTGATTTTTATTATGTTTTTATATTTTGTTATTATTTGCTAGTTGTTTATGTGTTTACAGTTTTTGCTTTATATGTTTACTGCTTTATAATTGTCATCATATGCGTTACCCGGTCAATTCTTTCTGCAACAAGTCTCGGAGTACGCGTCACGTACACGGACTATTTGTTGAGTCACCCTTATTTTAGGAGGGGGGCCGTCGGACGTGTGGAGTGGGTGGAAAGCTTGAGCAGCCACCATCGACCATACGCTCCCCCGAATTGCCTTGTTAGTGAACCCCTAACTTAGGTTAGCCTTTAGGTCATTCTTATTTGCATCATGTCACTTAAACCTAGCAGGGCTCGGTCACAGGCACCGTGTCCCGTCGTAGGAGGCCTGTCCAAATTATGTCAAAAATGGGCCCGTGGCCCAAAATGACATTTAATCATCCTTATGTGCTACATGTTGCTTTCTTTGAGGGTAAAGGGGTCATTTGGCGGAGCAATAATATTTGAGGGTGAAGTATAAAATGAAGCAAGTAGGGCCCACTCGCATTTTTCTTTCATAGTTTTCCAAAAATGAAAAAAAAAATTCAAAAAGATTTTACATTTTCCCATTATTTTCCAAAAAATAAAAAAAAAGAGAGAAAAAGAAAATACAAAAGAAAATACCAGCAACCAGCAACTTCAGCCTTTCAAAAATTTCATTTTCGATCCGTTAACCATCCGAAATTCACCCGAGGCCCCCGGGACCCCAACCACTCATACCAACCAGTCCCAAAACACGTTATGGACTTGCTTGAGGCCTCAAATCATATCAAACAACGCCAAAAGCACGAATCGACCTCCAATCCAAGCTTTATGAACTTTAGAATTTCAAACTTCTACTTTCGATGTTTAAACCTATCAAATCACGTCCGATTGACTTCAAATTTTGCACACAAGTCATATTCGATATTATGGTCCTATCCAACTTTCGGAATCGGATTCCGACCCTGATATCAAAAAGTCCACTTTCGGTCAAACATCTCAAGAACTTTCAAATTTCTATCTTTAGCCAAATGACTCCAAAATGACCCACGGACATTCGAATTCACTTTCGATCGCGCTCCCAACTCCAAAATCACCATACGGAGCTACTCCCAGGCTCGGAATCCCAAACGGACATCGATAATACTGAAATGCACTTCAACCCAAACTTATGAAATTTCTTCCAAAACTAACTTCCACAATAGGCGCCAAAACGCTCCTGGGTCATCCAAAACCCGATCCGGGCATACGCCCAAGTCCAAAATCATCATACAAACCTACTGGAACCTTCAGATCCCGATTCTGAGGTCGTTCACTCTGAAATTCAATCTTAGTTAATTCTTTCAACTTAAAGCTTCCGAAATGAGAATTCTCTTTTCGAATCAACTCCGAACTTTCCGAAATTCAATTCCGACCATGTGGGCAAGTTGTAATACCTGAAACGAAGCTACTCATGGCCTCAAACTGCTGAACGACGCGCTAAAGCTCAAAACGACCGGTCGGGTCGTTACATTCTCTCCCACTTACACATACGTTCGTCCTCGAACGTGCTAAGAACTACGCTGGGGTTGTCCAAAATCACTGTTTAACACCTTGAGCACCTACCCGTGCTACCACAACTCAGCTGGGTACCCTAGCTTGATCAATCTGTAGACATCCTTTTTCACTTAAGTAAATAAGCCTTAGAGCCCAATTCAAACATCCAGAATTCTCTGCCAGGCCTGTTCCAACATCCGTTCACCGTATCAATAACTACACGCAGCACCAAAATATGACTGCGTACCTTAGCTGAATTCTCAACTTGCACCACTTTACTCACAGGACCACAATAACATTCTCCGATCAAACACTTCGAAATTCCATGAATCTGATGCTCCCATTGCACCTCATGGCCTACATAGGTCTTGCTCTAACTCTTACAATACCGCCACGACCGAAGAGATGCGTAGAAATTCATAACCGACTGCCGAATTCAACAAATCAATGGGTATATACTCCTAACAAGGACCCTCACCTCATTCTGAACCAAATAATGGTCTTTGCTTCTGAATATACTTCATATAATCAGATTGCACTGATCCTAAATCCAATGATCTCGTCTCACCCAGTACGAACTGCTCAGGCAATAAGCCACCCCGGACATGATCAAAAGTCCCATATGATGCCCCAACGTGCCAATAAGCTGCTAATTTGAACGTGATATAAAAGGAAAACGAAATCTGAAAAGGAAATCCAAATACCCCGCTCGCGAATCATACATGCGATGCGGCACACAGCTAATATGAGTTTTCCTTAAAAATAGGAAACAAAACACATAAAAACAGATATAGGGAACTGTACTCAACATCACACTGTTGCGGCGTGTAACCCGATCCGCACATATAACTCATATAAGAAGATACACATCGAGCTAAACTGCTCATTACAACAAAATACCGAATATCGGTCACAAGCACGCTAAGTGCATAATACTATTCCTGGGGAGACATATAGCGCCATAAGTTAACAAACCCAAGCACAACTGAGGTGAGATATATGTTCTTAAACTAAAGAGCCATCCTGCTCACATAACACCATCGCTACGCGGAACCTCAACACATAAGCAATTTACCAAGCCGTCTCACAACTCACACGGTGCAATGTATCATTACATGAAATATCCGACGACGAAATAACACCCTGACTACTCCTCCATAAGGAGCGCATTACTGAAATAAACACATCTGGCCTGGTATAGAGCCCATGTTCACCTTTGAATCCATCCACAGACTTCAATCTGATTCCGTTCGCACTGAACTGGGCTAATAGCCTTTCGAAGGTCCATAATAACTCCTCTTTCGCTAATAACACATAAGAACAACCATCATAACCGGAGTAATCACCCACAGTCCACAGCTTAATAAATCAAGTGCCCTCTAGACATCAATTCCCGAATCAACGATATCACCACAATCGTCATACTTGGTTTAACTCTTCAACCAATCAAGTGTCTACAGGCCACACTTATACAACCTTCCCGTGGGGCGCGTTCCCACAACCTTCCGTAATAGATAATAGGTTTTTACATCCACACCTCCGGCCGCACTGACGCTTTTTAAAAAAACCGACCAAGAATCCTTAACCAGGATATAAGGCCTTTTTCACAACACCGATCTCAGGTGACGCTGAAGGCAATACCAACTTACTTTAAACATCGAAACTACTTCCCTGCTCATCCGAGCTCGTGACTTCCTTGTCAACACTGAACTGCAACCTTGATCCTCTCTTTGAAGTCCATACCACTCACTGCACCCCACATGCCAACATACGATAGAACACGATCTTTCATCATAAATCCGTAACCACTAATAGATTCACACTTCATCATATAAAACTCTTCACTTATCTCACTTCAGGAGAACCATAGCAACACACAGGTGAATTCTCATAACCGTAGAATATGCAAATCTCTAAGTAGTGTTCTAAGCTACCACAACCCTTCCGAGGTCCACCTACACATAGCAGGCTATAACAGTAGAATACTTCTGAATAACATCAATTACGGCGGTCGACAAGCCTCACACGTACCGCCACGAATCACTTGCCTAACTTGATCGCGCTGAAGGGACTGATTACTGCCACCAATATGCCAATTCAACTATAGCTAATCAATCATCTTCTTCCAATTTATCCTTGATTGCCTTAGAAATAATAATAACTCCATTCAACACTTAGTATAATCCATCCGCACATCTTGAGTGACCTTGAATTACGAGACCATGCTGTCTCAAATCCCATGAACCATTTCATACCTCCTGAAGGCTACGCTGCAAGTCAAAACACCATCGAACATTCTGTGCCCCCTTCTCATAAGCTGCTACAAAGCTTGATTCTTAACCGTACCTATAGGCTCGAAATCACTAGGCACTACGCCTTGACCCTTTGAATCCACTAGGACCGTTGTTGAGAGCCACCCGCTCTGACTTGGCCCCGAATATAATCAATTCCATAAATCTCCTAGAACATGAATACCCTCTCGACGAAGCACCCGGAAGAATCATTTCCCTTGAAACCTACCTATACCAGGCATAAATCCTGAGTCCTTCCCCAAGTCTGAACATGAGCTAATAAGGCCAACTATAGCACGCCTTTAACAATTCCTTTGCTTGAATTACTACTTATGTTCTTTCCGTAGCTGAACTGACCCATCAATATGCTAATAACCAGAAACCTCGTAAGTAGTTAACCATGAAATCCTTAATCATAGGCGGTGGGACTCTCCCACTTAGCTTGAAGCCATTATTGCACAATCCTGGAATTCACCAGGATCCTTTATCTCATATTGACATAACCTTCCGCCATCAACCGCCAACATTCTCGGAATCTCTCTGTAAAACCCCTTTTATACTCGAAATCATCAACCACATTCGCACAACCGATCTCCTTGCTATATAACCAATAGAATTTCCGCAGAAGCTTCGCTAACCATGCAACCACCGATCCGCTCACTGGCGATAACCTACCTGTGGGATTTACGCGCCGATGTCTTCCAACGCTGCTACACGGGGTGCAATCACCACGACATTAATGACTCATCTTGAGTCCAAGCCCGCTCTCTAGCTGCGCAAGTCCATTCTCCTCTCGTGGACATCAATTAAGTGCGCCACAACATCCTTTCAATTCAAAGTTAGGTTGTATCCTTCCTCATTTCAAGCCGCTCCTTTCCGTTAGATCAACTCTCCTGCCGCATAATAGCCCATACTTCAAATAAATCCGTAGGCCCAAATCACCAATCACAAAAATTCCCCAAATCACTCCAAACTCTCCCACTTTGGCGAAACTCACCCCTTTAGTCGACTACTCGACCTTTGCTTCTTATACCTGGCCTCCTAGAAAATTTTAACCTCCGCCTGACACTTCCCACACGTCCTTCCTTATCCTTTGCTGCTCAGTTGTTGCCTTAAATAAAATCTATCTTCGTTGCACTTGAACCCACAATTACTGCTAACTTTAAACCTTTCCGAAGATCATCCTTCTCGAATCGTCAACATTAGAAACACAGATTCAATCTTGAACTACCGCGCTCAGCGATATTTGACAGCCGCATATTCAATACTATTTCACAATATCTTACCCCAAAAGCGAACTGTAGAACATCATATCACCGGAGAACTTAGTACGTTCAATTAGGACAACGACACCTCATCATAGAAGAAAACTCCACCACGCTCGCAAATACCAAGTCTCATTACTCAATCAGCCCACATCTAACCATTCTTAGTCCGATTGCCTTTCCCCTGCCGGGAGTAAAATACTGAATCTCTAGATCATGCACTGAGTAAACCTCCTTTCAAGTCATTCACTGCCCTGACACATAGGCCAACATCCTACCATCATATCAATACTGTGGAACAATCGTTCATAGCACCATGGCAACTTGTGCCTAGCCTCAAAGCTCTCAGAAGTACCGCTACTGAGCTGAAACGATAAAATATCCTTCCACAAGGCGACGATTACAACTCAGACAACTATGCAGGGAGAAATATCCCGCACCACATCGGTAGTACCATTACAATTCTTCAATTCTCGATTTATAACAAGCGGTTCGCGTCGCATAGGATTGAGTAGGAAGGAAACATGGGCATAAGCCTCAAGGAATCAAATCGCACGATGAGGAATCAAGAAGGGAAGTACTCCTAACAGTCCTCCAGCCTCCCGAAGATAACTACAGACGTCTCCGTACCGATCCACGAGACTTTACTAGATTTGCTCATAACTCGTGAGACCTACGGGAACCTAGTGCTCTGGTACCATGTTGTCACGACCTAAAATCCACTAAGGGTCGGGATGGCGCCGGACAACACTATCAGGCAAGCCAACCAAAATACTTAATTAAATTCTCGTTTTATTACTCTTGAAATCTATGATTTTTCTCCAAATTTACTAATAAAAGATAATCGCTTCAATTCAAATTAAATGACAAGCAATTAATACAAAATACTTCATAACCATCCCAAAACTCGGTGTCACAAGTGCATGAGCAAATTTCTAAGAATTTGAATAAAGTACAACATCTGTCCGGAACACAACCGGACAGAAAGTAAATACAATTCTGAGAGAGAGACTATACTAGCTGCGGGTCGCCTCGAGGAAATACATCTCACCTAATATCTAGGTCGCCCGTGCTGCTACTCCCAATAGGCCAGTAGAAATACTTGTTGTCGACGCCCCCTTTTCTAAAGCGAAATCGGGTTTACGACATTTGGGAAGACAACTCCATTCCCGTTTTGGAATTGGGTTTTTTGGAATTGAAGAGTCGCCACCTAATGATTGAGTGCATTAGGACACTAAGAAGGGTTTTTGAGTTGGAAAACCAGACTTCGGGCAAGGGCTAGAAATTATCTCAAGGGGAAGGTGTTAGGCACCCCTCAAGATCCACTAGTGTGGTTCCCGGCCATGCTATGTTGTGACTTTAATGCAACTAGATACACAAAGGATTTTACACACAAGGGCTGCAAATAAATACGTGACAAGTATGTGGGATAAAGGTCTAAATGATCTACAATTTGTTTAAAAAGGGGACTAAACGCAGAAAATTAATCAATATATTGAATAAACAAAGAAGAAAAATCTGGAAGAAAAGGCATAATGCAGTAAAATTAAGGAGGAGTTTTGAGTGGTGGAAAAGACAGGATTTTATAGATATTAAACAAAGTTGTATAAGGAAAGGGGTCCTAGGTTTATAAATCACATGGATCATCCACACAACACCGGTAATCAATCGTACGCGTAGTGTTATCGTGTGATCATCATCTCCATGTCTACCCTTCCGACCCCGTTAAGGTATTAAGCGCGAAATAGTCTCGTTTACTTATTGCATGCTATTACCCGTCCCACATATCAGTCCTGGAGGCTTTTAGGACTACTAATCCTAAAGGGAAGAAGCTTGGCTTTTCAGAGGTTTAAAAAAGGTTAAAATACTAAGGCGTCAAACAAAACACATGAAAGCAGTTATGGGAGCACAAAACAATTAAGGCTCAGGTAAACCTCCTTTAATTACAGAAAATCATGTAGTTTAGCACGTCTTACACGTACTGATTAGGTCGAAATTATGCTTAACGTTAGGCAGGCTGGTTCATTACATATTTTCAGGCAAGAAGTTCGCATTAGGCTCGCCTGGCTGCAACTTATCTAAGACCAGTGCAATTAATTAACTACATACTTGTTTGCCTACGTGATGGCCTATAGGCATGGCATCTACTGGTTTCGGGAATAAAGAAACAAACTGATTAAGAAAGGTGCCAGTTTTAACAGAATGATGCGAGTTCTGTAATTAGTGCTAATCTTAAAACGGGTGATTCAGATTTGATTGATAATTCCTATAGGCATGCTTTCTAGCGTCGCTAATTTAAACACTTTTTATAGGCGTAGCGAAAGCGCAGAAATACTACAAGCATGGTATCTGAGTACTGTTAGTTTTTAACCCTATAAATAGGTTTGCCTAGTGAACAATGCATGCGTAGAGTCTGGATTTCTGGTTACTTATAGGCGTGGTATCCATATGGAGATGCAAAATTCCTATAGACATGGTATCTATATGGATGCATAAACCTATAGACATGATATCTATGTGGATGTATAAACCTATAAGCATAGTATCTACGTGGATGCATAAATGTGCAAAGCTGTAGGCAAGATACATGAGTACAGAAATGTGGTAATTCCCTATGAGCATGATATCTACCCCTTTGCATGCATGGTTACCCTTCCCTTTTCACTAATCACCCCAGAGGTTATTACAAAATTTTATTACAGACCAAGATGAATCAAAAACTGGAAATAAAATTCCAATCAGAACTCTTAAGCTGCATCCAAGGAGCCTAATTCAAACCCAAGGTCTAACAATATGATATGAGCCAACTGCCAACATCAGGTTCCAAAGACTTCTCTTATCTAGGGTGTTTCAAAGTTCCAAGGAGTTTCAGGAACTCCAGGCAGTGCTTACACCCCAGATACCAAAACTGAATGAAAGTGCAGTGTAGAAGGGCCAGCCCTCCAATGTCCAAGTTAAGAGGGAGCTCAAGGTCCCAAGGCAAGGCTCATTGGAGGGGGCAGAACTTAGAGTCTAGGAACAAGTGTAAGTGCAGTAGAGGGGGTTAGGGAGTGTCAAGGTAGGCTGGTGGTCACGCCCAGCCATATGGTAGGCTGGCACACCCCTGACCAGCCTGTCAGCCAATAATTAAGAGTAAAAACCTATTGAAGGTCAGACTATGGTCTGGACAGTGATTAGGACACTGCCAGACCAAAGTCTCAAACTCAACATACATATAAAGGGAAATAGGGTTTGGGATTCATATAAGAACAGAAACAACGAAAGTAAAACTTGCAGAAAGTTACAGTATGTAGACAGTAAACCAAACAAGGAATGGACTATAGAATAAACACATAGGGGGAGAGGCAGGAATTAAACATAAAAACATACCAGTTGCAGAAAAGTAAGCAAAGAAAAGCAGGATTCTTTCAAGCAAAGCCACAATCAAAGAATGCCCTTTATGCTTGTGAGTTCAGAGAACTCGAGTGTTTGTGAAAATTCTAAGTGTGTTTGAGAGTATTTAGTGAAAGTAATCAGAATTGATCGTGTGTTAGAAAGTGTAGAAGGGCTTCCCCTTTTATAGTGCAGAGAAACAAGTAAGAAAGGTAAGAAAACCTTTTAAAATCAGTCTCAAATATTCTCCCTTCAGTCAAGGGATTTTAATTTCAAATGGGAGAATGTAAATAAGGAAAGGTAATTTGAGTAAAATCTTTCACAGTAGCATAAGAAGGGAGAATACATAAGGTTTATTTAAGGAAAGCATTCAACAGTACTCGATTTGTAAAGAGAAAGGAAAGTGAATCAATCAGACAACTAACAAAATCAAAGTAAACAGGTTTGATTCGAATGAATCCAGTCAGGAATAGGTAGAGGAGGGCTCAAACAAAGAAAATCAGTAGCAATCAGTCGAGACCCCATCAAAGGAGTCCAAAATCAATCAAGTAGTTGTCAAAACCTTTTGAAAGAGGAGTTTCTCATATATAAAGCAAACAAATCAAACAGAAAGTCTAACATTGCAAGGTTTAGGATCATAAAACAAAAGAATACGAGTTCCGTCATAGATTCATAGTGCGTCTGAAGGTCCAGGGTCCCAAAGTGAAACCCTAATCCAGTTTATCAAAGAAACCCCCAAATTCTAGGGTTTCAAATCGAATCAAACACAGAAACAAGAAGGCAAGTGAACAAACTCAAGGATTCTCATGAGAAACAAACAGACCATGATAGCAGGTTTGAAACTATCAGAGAAAGAAAATCGATTTGAGAGCATAAAAGGACACGTTTTGGAAACTCGGAACTTAGACAAGTCCAGAATAGACGAGACATGCTTAACAAGAACACAAACAGAGTTCAGAAAAGCAAAAGTCAAGAAACTCAGTAGTAAACACACATGGTAGAAGAGTGAGGAAAATTTAACACAGATTAATCATGTGAGCACACATATAAAAGAAAAGAACAGTAAGAATCAAAAGACTTTCAGAAACCCTAATTTGAAATCAAACAATTTTTGAAAAGGAAATTTGGGGAAAACACTCAAAACGTCAATAAGAACATAGACATAGCACAGATCTAAACAAATAACGGTGAAAGAACCTTGAATGGCTTAGGGTTTCAGAGAAACCGTAGAAGCGAGAAAGGTTTGGAAGAACAAGATCAGATCCTGAGTCGAAACGGTCAGGAATCAAGCTTCTAGTGCTTGAACATGCCGGAGCGTGGCCGGAAAACCATAGATCTACGGATCTGAGATGGATCTGAAAAGAGACCATCGAGGTCAAGCCTCCAAACCTTGAGTAGCTTAGGCTCAGGGGTGATAGAGGGTGAGCACAGGCCATCCATGGATGGAGACGCCATGGATTCCGGTGGGAATGAGGTGAGATAAGGCGGGAGGTGATTAGGGTTTAGGAGAGGTTAGAGAGTGTTTGAGGGAGACAAAGGGTTTCAAGGGCGGCGTCTCTGCGCAAATGAGGTAGGGTTAGAGGGGTTAGGCGATTAAAAAAGGAAAGGAAGGATATTGGCCGTTGATCAAAATGATCAACGGCTCAGATTTAAAAGAAAACCGGGCGGGTTTAGCAATTGGGTCGTGGGTTGGGTATTTTTAGGAATTGCGTCGTCTAATTTGGGGCGGAATTGGGTCGAATTGGGGGCTAAAATTGAAAGGGAGAAGGGTTGTTATTGAAATAGAAATAGGCTGAGTGTTAAATAGCCAATTTTCCCCTTTTTATTTTATAAAAAATAGTAATAATAATTTTAAAAGCAAATTAAAAATACTGAGCAAACAATACTATATAAATGTTAATTTAAAAATACTGGAAATAATTTTATAATTATAAAATGCTATTAATCGTAAAATAGGCTATAATTGCAACTACATGCCATTTAGCTTTAAAAATACCAAATAAATTTGTAAAAATGTACAAAAATTACCTTAATTATATTTTGGTGTAAATATGAGAATGAAATAAGTTATTCACCAAAAATGATTATTTTGGGAATTATTATTGGATTTTGTGGTATTAAAATAGGCAGTAAATTGGTCTAGAAAAATTATTAAAATACCAAAACTCTTGGGTGTGCTTATATATGCACATACATGCTATTTTGGAAGTATTTTGGGTACAAAAAATACCTAGGGAAAAATTGGGTATCAACAGCTGCCCCTCTTTACCCGAGGAGGATGAAAGAGTTGTCGGGTAAAGATAAGATGGCCAATTTTGACCGGAAGCGGCAATTTAAAAAGAATTTTGACCGAGCTCTGGTTTCCGAGCTGCCTACATATCCCTGGTCTTACAGAAATCAGGCCATATGTAGTTCAGGAACCATCGGCGGAATATGCCAATAGAGTTTCGAAAAGGACGGACGCGATGTTTAGGTTGTAGCCGAAATCTGATAGGCTGCGGGAACTGGAGCGGGATCGCTCCTGTTGAGATGGACGTTGCTAGCCGGCGTACCTGCAAGTGAGCAATACAACGTATAATGTGCGTAAATTTAAACGTGATGCAAGTTCCCTTTGGACCATGAATGTTGTCTTTGGACGGTTGTCGACGTCCTTAGACCATGATGTCCTGGGCCATGAAGCGCATAATAAGGGATTCGCAGGCCATGAAATGATGTTCTTGGGCTATGATGATGGTGCCTCCGAACCATGATGCCTTTGGACAATTTGGTGATATTTCAGCCTATGAAATGCAGGATTTGGCGGTATTTTAGCCCATGAAATGCAGGATTTGGCTATATTTCAGCCGATGTGAAGAATAAATGTAAATGGCGATATTTCAGTCGATAGAAATTTAAATAAAGCTGGCGATGTTTCAGCTGATGTAAAGGAGAAATGTAAATGGCGATATTTCAGCCGTTGTAAGGCATAAATATAAATGGCGCTATTTCAGCCGACAAGGATTAAAATAAAGTTGGCGATATTTCAGCCGATAATGATTAAATATAAACTGGCGATCTTTCCCCGGTATAGAGATTTAAATACAGTTGGCGATATTTCAGCCATGCAAAGATTTGAATAAAGTTGGCGATATTTCAGGCATGCAGGATTTAAATAAAATTGGTGATATTTCAGCCATGCAGGCGAAGACAATGCTTAGTCTCGGAAGGCAGAAAGGTAGCCTTATGCAATGCAAGAAAAATGCAGGATGGAGGTAGAGCTTAACCTTGGAAGGCAGAAAGGTAGCCTTATGCAATGCAGAGAATGCAGATGGAGACAATGCTTAGTCTCGAAAGGCAGAAAAAGTAGCCTTATGCAGTGCAAGAAAATGCAGATGGAGACAATGCTTAGTCTCGGAAGGCAGAAAAGTAGCCTTATGCAATGCAAGAAAATGCAGGATGGAGACAATGCTTAGTCTCGAAAGGCAGAAAAAGCCTTATGCAATGCAAGAAAATGCAGATGGAGACAATGCTTAGTCTCGAAAGGCAGAAAAAGTAGCCTTATGCAGTGCAAGAAAATAGAGGTGAAGAGTGACAAAATTTCTTAGCTGAGAGACGATAGCTGCTAGTTGATTATCACTGTGGCGGCTGGGGATGTTGCGTGCGAGTAGCACTTGAGAATAGGTGATGATTCTGGGAGTTGAACTCCTGAAAAGTATGAGTTTGTAACCGTATACGATGATTCTATGTCTTGGGGTACCTGCATTCAAAGAAAGATTGTGAGTTTTGTCAAGGGGGAAGGTTAGTTCGTCTTCCTGCGGACCGCGCTCGTCCTACTCGGCTCTTGCTTTCATTGGGGTAGCGTTGCTGACAAAGCTGTTCTGATAGTATTTATGAAAATAATAAAATATGATGTAAATATGTAATAGATAAAATGATTTTAGATGAACCGATGACTGCGACACGGTTCAAGATATCGCAACCTCCTTTGCTCCGGAATTTTGAGGGTCCTCCTCAAAATTCTGCCCCAGTTTACTGGGCCGGTGCCTCTGACGGCTGCGCGGTGGATGGTGAAAGTTAACTTCGGAATTTCGAGGGTCCTCCTCAAAATTCTGCCCCAGTTTCCAATATCGGGGAAAAATGGAAATTTTATTGAATTGTGACCGAACCCATAGGGCTACCTACGTATCCCCTCTTAAACGGGAATCGGGTCAGGCGTAGTTCAAATTACATCATACAAGAATCATAATGATTACACATAATAGCGTTTGACTGCATCTGAATTAATTGGCTTTGGCCAGACTTCTCCATCCATCTCTGCGAGTATGAGGGCTCCCCCGGTTAGAACCCGGTGAACCATGTACGGACCTTGCCAGTTGGGAGAGAATTTCCCTTTGGCTTCATCTTGATGGGGAAAAATCTTTTTCAGTACTAACTGCCCTGGCGCGAACTGTATTCAGTCTTTTTCCGTCTATAAGGGCTAATTGCTCGTAGCGACTTTTTACCCATTCTGCATCTTCAAGTTATGCTTCCTGCATAATTCTCAGGGAGGGAATTTCTACCTCGGTTGGGATGACTGCCTCGGTACCGTAAACCAACATATAGGGTGTCGCCCCAGCCGATGTGCGGACTGTGGTACGGTATCCCAATAGAGCAAATGATAGCTTCTCCTGCCACTGCTTGTGTTTTTCTATCATTTTCCTTAGTATCTTTTTGATGTTCTTGTTGGCTGCTTCTACAGCTCCATTCATCTGAGGTCTGTAGGCTGTAGAATTCTTGTGCTTGATCCTGAAGGTTTCACACATTGCTTTCATCAGGTCGCTGTTGAGATTGGAACCATTATCAGTGATGATTGACTCTGGGATGCCAAATCGGCAAATGATACGATCGCGGACAAAGTCTGCCACGACCTTCTTGGTCACTGCCTTATATGATGCTTCTTCAACCCATTTGGTGAAGTAATCAATTGCCACTAGAATGAACCTGTGCCCGTTTGCTGCGGCAGGCTCGATAGGTCCGATGACATCCATTCCCCAAGCGGCGAACGACCATGGTGAGCTTGTTGCATTGAACTCGTTAGGAGGCACCTTTATCATATCTGCATGTATCTGACAACGGTGGCACTTTCGGACATACTGGATGTAGTCTGTCACCATAGTCATCCAGAAATAACCAGCTCGGAGTATTTTCTTGGCTAAGACAAAACCATTCATATGCGGACCACAGGTCCCCGCATGAACTTCTTCCAACAACCTGGATGCTTCCCTTGCCTCGACACACCTTAGTAATCCCAAATCGGGAGTCCTCCTGTACAAGATTCCTCCGCTGTGTAAGAAGTGATTGGATAACCTTCGCTGTGTGCGCTTTTGAGTAGTGTTTGCAATTTCTGGATACTCTCTTGTTGACAGATACTTCTTAATGTCATGAAACCATGGTTTTCCATCTGCTTCTTCCTCGACATGAGCACAGTAGGCGGGTTGATCCTGGATTTTTACTGGGATGGGATCAATGAAGTTCTTATCCGGATGTTGAATCATGGATGATAGAGTGGCCAATGCATCGGCGAACTCATTCTGTACTCTGGGAACATGCCGGAATTCTGTCTTTGTAAACCTCTTCCTCAATTCTTGTACGTGAAGCAAATATGGGAGTATCTTGGAGTTCTTGGTTGCCCATTCTTCTCGGACCTGATATATGAGCAAATCTGAGTCCCAGATCACTAGTAACTCCTTAACGTTCATGTCAATGGCTAGTTTGAGCCCTAAGATGCAGGCTTCGTACTCGGCCATGTTGTTGGTGCACGGGAACCTGAGTTTGGCGGACACCGGATAATGTTGGTCTGTTTCCGATACTAGAACTGCTCCTATGCCAACTCCCTTAAAGTTTGCTGCTCCATCGAAAAACATTCTCCATCCATCATAGGATTCTGCAATGTCTTCTCCTACGAAGGAGACCTCCTCGTCAGGAAAATACGTCTTTAGAGGTTTGTATTCTACGCCCATGGGGTTTTCGGCAAAATGATCGGCTAGTGCTTGTCCTTTGATCGCTTTCTGAGTCACGTAGACAATATCAAACTCACTCAGCAATATTTGCCATTTGGCCAGTTTGCCCATGGGCATGGGCTTCTGATAGATGTACTTCAGTGGATCCATCCTTGATATGAGATAAGTAGTATAGGCGCAGAAATAATGCCTCAACTTCTGAGCTACCCAAGCCAGAGCACAACAGGTGCGCTCTAATAGAGAATACCGGGCCTCGTACGGGATGAACTTCTTACTGAGATAGTAGATGGCTTGCTCCTTTCTCCCTGTTTCATCGTGTTGTCCCAAAACACAACCAAATGCTCCGTCCAGTACTGCAAGGTAGAGCAATAGATGTCTGCCTGGTTCGGGCGGAACCAGAACAGGCAGCGTTGATAGGTATTCCTTGATTCTATCGAAAGCTTTCTGACAATCATCAGTCCATTTAGTGGCGGCGTTCTTCTTCAACATCTTAAAGATTGGTTCGCAAATGACTGTGGACCGGGCTATGAACCGGCTGATGTAGTTGAGTCTCCCCAAGAAACTCATAGCCTCTTTTTTGTTTTTTGGCGGGGGCAAGTCTTGAATGGCCTTACCCTTTGATGGATGTAGTTCTATTCCTCGTCGACTTATGATGAACCCAAGCAGTTTTTCGGCAGGAACCCCGAATGCACATTTGGCGGGATTCAGTTTCAAGTTGTACCTTCTCAATCTGTTGAAGAACTTTATCAGGTCTTCCATGTGGTCAGTGGCTTTCTTGGATTTGATGATGACATCGTCTACATACACCTCGATCTCTTTGTGTATCATGTCATGGAAAATAGTAGTCATGGCCCTCATGTAGGTGGCCCCATCATTGTTTAATCTGAACGGCATCATCTTATAACAATATATCCCCACGGTGTAATGAAAGCCGTTTTCTCCGCATCTTCTTCGTCCATCCATATCTGATGATACCCAGCAAAAGAATCGACAAATGACTGCAACTCGTGCTTGGCGCAGTTGTCAATCAGGATGTGTATGTTTGGCAAGGGGAAGTCATCTTTTGGACTGGCCCGGTTGAGGTCCCGGTAGTCGACACAGACTCTGACCTTCCCGTCCTTCTTCAGCACCGGCACAATGTTGGCCAACCATGTTGGATATTCCACTACCCTGAGGACCTTGGCTTTGACTTGTTTGGTAACTTCCTCCTTGATTTTCAAACTCATGTCTGGCTTGAACTTTCTGAGCTTCTGCTTTATCGGCGGACATGTCGGATCTGTTGGCAATTTGTGAGCTACAATAGATGTACTGAGACCGGTCATATCATCATAAGACCAGGCAAATATGTCCTCATATTCCTTTAAGAACTCCGTGTACTCTTTCTTTTCTGATGGTGACAGGTGAACACTGATGCGCGTTTCCTTGACATTCTCTGTATCCCCCAGGTTGATGACCTCAGTCTCGTCCAGGTAAGACTTAGGTCTATTCTCAAAGTCCTCGACCTCTTTAACGATCTCTTCTGGTATTTCATCTTCTTTTGAGTCTATATCCGTTTTTTGCGTTACCTCGTCGCATGTCACATGAACATAAGTAATAATAATGCTGTGTAAAGTAAAATAAATGGCAGAGAAAAGAGATAATAAGAGCGGGATTTATAAAAACTGAAATGCATTAATAAATGCTAAAAGAATTGTTTTGAACATCGGAGCTCTTTTCAAAATTCAAAGATAATACTGAAGGGAAATCAACTAGCGAAAAATAAAAGATAATACATAATGCTTTGTTCAGCCTTGCTACCCCGAAGCTCTCCGGGCCTGGTGGTTCTGACGGACCAATTGTTGAGGCGCTCTCCTCGGTTCACTGCCTGTATGGAAGGTCCTTCCTCCCCTTCCTCCTCGAGAATGATGTGACAGTCCATATTGTCATCTTCCAAGAACAGGTTCTTCATTGCTACTAATGCTTCATCTTCCTCTGACCCATATATGATGTCGGCCGGCTGGAAAGTCTGTTCCAGGCGGGGTGTAGGGTGCTCCAGCAGATAGTAAGGGCTGCGCCATGGTGGCGACCAGTTCCTGAATTCTTGCCAAGTGTATCCATACCCTAACCCGAAAGTGGTGCCATGCTTCTTCAGTTTGATAGGCTCGGTGATTCCTTAGACGTTCTTGCCGAGCCCTTTGCCAGGTTCATACCCGCTCCAGTTTAGTATACTCTCTATCTTGTTATCCCACCACTTATCTTTGTCCACGACGTTGACTCGCTCAATCTGGTGGTAGGTTTCTCCTCATAGTTTCCTTCTTCCTTCAATTGCTGGGATGGGTTGGCGACTGTATATAGGGTTACTCCCGTCACCATGAATAATCTCTTCTTGGTGATTCCACTCGAACTTTACTGCCTGGTGCAGGGTAATGCTACGGCTCCAGCGGCGTGGATCCAAGGTCGTCCCAATAGTAAGTTGTAGGATGCTGGGATGTCTATTACTTGAAAATCAACATCGAACCAAGTTGTCCCCATTTGCAAACATAAACTGATTTCCCCAATAGTGGACCTTTGGGAGCCATCAAAAGCTTTGACATTGATAGCCCCATCCTTGATTTCATGCAGACTCTTCCCTAATGTTCTGAGGGTCACCAGTGGACAAATGTTGAGGCTGGACCCTCCGTCAATCAAAGTCCTGGTGATGAAATAGTCCTCGCATTGCACGGTGATGTGCAACGCTTTTATGTGTCCTAAACCTTCAGGGGGTAACTCATCCTCGTGGAAAGTGATCTTATGACTCTCCAATACCTGCCCGACCATGTTTGCCATTTCTCCTCCAGTTATATTGTTGGGTACATACGCCTCGCTTAGTATCTTCATCAGAGCGTTCTTGTGTGTCTGGGAGCTCTGCAATAGAGCTAGGATGGAGATCTGCGCTGGTGTTTTGTTTAATTGGTCGACAACTGAGTATTCTTTTGCTTGTATCTTTCGCCAGAGATCATCGGGCCCACTTTCAATAGGCCGTCCAGAGGCCTGCTTACTTGATTCAACCAAATGTTCCGGAGTATAAACCCTGGCGGTCCTGGTCATACCCTATGCTGCAATTGCTTCTCCGGGCCTAGTCTTTCCCTTCCTTGTTGGCTCGGCGGTGTAATCCCAAGGTATGGCCTGTGTATAGAACGGTGTTACGTCTGACATCGCTACAGGAATGGGAACTCTCATTTTGGGTGGCAATACAGCAACTTCGAATGGTACTTTCGGAGACCCAAACTCCACCTTAATCGGCTCTGCGGTCCTTTCGGATGACGGTGTTTCAAACTCGAGAGGCAAAGACATGTTTACTTCATCATTCCCAGAGGGCTGAATCTGAACTACAATTGGATTCAGTGTGACGGCTGGTTTCTTAAGCTCGTCACCCTCGGTAATTAATCCAATCGACCCCTTGGGGTCCCAATCTTCTTCTACCTCGATCATGTGCACACCACCACCCTTATGATCAGGCAAAGGATTGTTTCGAACGTTAGGAGCAGGTTCTTTGGCCACGATGATTTTGTTGTTAATTAGAGCTTGGATTTTGTCTTTCAGAGATCGGCACTCATCAATGGTATGCCCTTTTCATGCCTGAATGGTATGCACAGGTTTTATTTGGATTGACCCACTAGGAAGGATTTTCTGGAGTTATGGAAGGGATTGGGGCGACGTAACCGGCTGCTTTGAGTCTTTCATATTGCTGGTCGATTGGTTCGGCGATGGCGGTGTATTGCTTGGGAGGTCTACGTTTGAAATTAGGGCGTGGCCTGGGGAAGTTTTGGCGGGCGGGAGGTGATTGGTAGTGAGAACGCTGAGCATTATAGGCTTGGTAGACGGGTGCGGGTTGGGAATATCTTGGTGAGGTAGGTTGATATGTGGGGGAGGGAGATGATTTGTAAGCAGGTGATGGAATTTGGTAAGAGGGCGGAGGTGCTTGGTAATTGGGAATAGGCTGGTATGTGATGGGGGGTACCGGGTAGGCGTGGTATTTTATTGGGGACTTGGTTCTCTGTGCAACCATCACGGCACTCACGTCCTTTTTCTTGGACGCGCCACCAGATTGTAGGGCTTTGTTGGTAGCCTGCAGTGCTTCAAAATTAGTGATCATACCGCTCTTAATGCCTTCCTCAATCCTTTCTCCTAGATTGATGATATCGGAGAATTTCTGGCCCTCTATCAACATTAACCTCTCATAATACTGCGGATCTTGAGCTCGGACGAAAAATCGGTTCATCTGCTCTTCCTCTAAGGCCGGCCTGACCTTAGCAGCCTCGGATCTCCATCGAGTAGCATACTCGCGGAATGTCTCAGTGGGTTTCTTTTTCAGATTCTGGATGTAGAAGATATCTGGTGCATTTTCTGTGTTGAACCTGAACCTGTCCATGAAATCGGACGCCATTCCAACCCAGCTCGTCCACTTCTTGGGATCTTGGCTAATGTACCAAGATAGCGCATCGCCTTTCAAACTTCTCATGAAGAGTTTCATGCGAATCTTTTCATCTCTTCCTACACCGACCAGTTTATCACAATATGTCCTCAGATGGACTCTAGGATCCCCCGAGCCGTCAAACATTTCGAACTTAGGAGGTTTGTACCCCTCGGGAAGTTCAACGTCCGGCTGGATGCAAAGATCCTCATAATTCAGCCCTTCAATGCCTTTGTTTTCTTCAACGCCCTGTACTCGACTGGTCAATTTCTTGAGCTCGGCAGCCAAGTTCTTTATGAGAGAATCTTTGTCATCAGATTCTGGTGTGTTTGTAATGGGTTTGGTGTAGTGTGGCAAGGTTTCCACATATATGGCAGTGTGGTGGGGATGATCATTTGATGGTTCAGGGATGAGGAGTGGAGTGTTGTTGGGATGTGTGTTGCAATGAGTAGCGGGCTGTTTCTGCGGCTTTGGGATGGGGTGTTGAGCATTGGGAAAGTTGACGTCTGGAGTAGTGAGGGAGAATGACAGACTTGCCAAGTTCCGAACTTGGTCTAGTTCTTCTTGAAATTTTAGTAACTTTTGTTCGAGCTGAGCGACACTTTCTTTGGATACCTGAACACCCTGGGGAACCTCTACCCTTTCGGCTGAGTCGTCCTTTCTGATGTTGTTCACGTTCTCCATCTTTGCTTTGTTCTTGCTTTTGATAGGACTTGGAGGAGGAGGAGGTGGAGGGCCCTTAGATCTTGTGGAGTAGGATGATGATGCCAGAATGCACGAACTAACCTTTTTGGGGAGGGGAATAAAAAATAAAAATAAAAACAACAAAAGGTAACATTTTGGAGAACTTATAATGCTAAATGCCTCATTTTATTGATGAAAATAAGACGAATCCCAAAACGACACTAAAATTGCATAAAGTAAAAATGTCACTAATGGCCATTGGCCTTATTACATTTTAGAGCAAAAAGAAAAGAATCCTATCTATTTGGTCCCAGAAGGACCTTCCCCGTGTTGAATGTTCTCGTTGATCAGATCCTCCAGCTTTTCGCTAGCCTTGATGACCCTCTCTTTCCATTCATTGATTTGGTCACTTGATGGGAGATTCCTCCACCAGGTCAGCAAGAGTGAGGGCGTGCTAACCACACCGAAGTTGGGGACTTCGTCATTCATTTCCTGCAAAACAAAAGGGTTAGACCCTTACCCCCGCCGGAATCGACTATTTAAATCAATAATTGGCATAAACAACATTTAGTTCTCCAAATAAATGCACAGAGTATGGTATTGTCCGTTTGGGTCCCAGGGGAACCCAGTGGACTTTGGATAAGGCTATCCTAAAGAGTCATTATGTGGATAGCATAACTGACTCGACTAGGTTTGACAGTAATGCATGGACAGTTAAACAGGAGAGGGTTTCTATGGGGTGCTAGACCGGTACCCTTGAGCGGACAACTCAAGAGGGAAGGCACGGAACCGTCGACTGCACCGCTGATCGACTAGTTTTACCGCAAATACGCCTTTGCCAAAATTTAGGGGGTAATAATATTGGAAGAGCGCAACCACTCATCAAGCGTTGCTATGGTATTTGTTTGGCACGAGTGGAATATGATGTTGAAGATGCAATTACAAAAATGATACAGATTGTCACGTATTTTCACGTTCATAATGATTACAATAATTGCTCGAAAATTACAACGGTATTGAAAGAAAGCAGTAAATGAAAGCGTTAAAGAAAAAGGAAACAAAAAGACAAGTCAGTTTCGAATAAAGGTATTAAACAAAGCAATAAAGAAAACAATAAAGTCACATATAACATGAAGCCGTAAGAGCCTAAAGAATCCCCAGCAGAGTCGCCATGCTGTCGGCGCCCCCTTTTTCTCACGAAATCGGGTTTACGACATTCGGGAAACAACTCTATTCCCGTTTGGGAATTGGGTTTTTGGAATTGAAGAGTCGCCACCTAATGATTGAGTGCATTAGGAAACTAAGAAGGGTTTTTGAGTTGGAAAACCAGAGTTCGGGTAAGGGCTAGAAATTATCTCAAGGGGAAGGTGTTAGGCACCCCTCAAGATCCACTAGTGTGGTTCTCGGCCATGCTATGTTGTGACTTTAATGCAAATAGATACACAAAGGATTTTACACATAAGGGTTGCAAATAAATACGTGACAAGTATGTGGGATCAAGGTCTAGATGATCTACAATTTGTTTAAAAGGAGGACTAAACGTAGAAAATTAATCAATACATTGAATAAACAAAGAAGAAAAATTTGGAAGAAAAGGCATAATGCAGTAAAATTAAGGAGGAGTTTTGAGTAGTTGAAAAGGCAAGATTTTATTGATATTAAACAAAGTTGTATAAGAAAAGGGGTCCTAGGTTTATAAATCACATGGATCATCCACACAACACCGGTAGTCAATTGTACGCGTAGTGTTATCGTGTGATCATCATCTCCAACCCTTCCCACCCCGTTAAGGTATTAAGCGCGAAATAGTCTCGTTTACTTATTGCATGATGTTACCCGTCCCACCTATCAGTCCTGGAGGCTTTTAGGACTACTAATCCTAAAGGGAGGAAGCTTGGCTTTTCAGAGGTTTAAAAAGGTTAAAATACTAAGGCGTCAAGCAAAACACATGAAAGTAGTTATGGGAGCACAAAACAATTAAGGCTCAGATAAACCTCCTTTAATCACAGAAAATCATGTAGTTTAGCATGTCTTACATGTACTGATTAGGTCAAAATTATGCTTAACGTTAGGCAGGCCGGTTCATTACATATTTTCAGGCAAGAAGTTCGCATTAGGCTCGCCTGGCTGCAACTTATCGAAGACCAGTGTAATTAATTAACTACATACTTGTTTGCCTACGTGATGGCCTATAGGCATGGCATCTACTGGTTTTAAGAATAAAGAAACAAACTGATTAAGAAAGTTGCCAGTTTTAACAGAAACATGGTATCTACGTGTGATATGCAAATGTGCAAAGCTGTAGGCAAGATACATGAGTACAGAAGTGTGGTAATTCCCTATGAGCCTGATATCCACCCCTTTGCATGCATGGTTACCCTTCCCTTTTCACTAATCACCCTAGAGGTTATTACAAAATTTTATTACAGACCAAGATGAATCAAAAACTGGAAATAAAATTACAATCAGAACTCTTAAGCTTCATCCAAGGAGCCTAATTGAAACCCAAGGTCTAACAATATGATATGAGCCAACTGCCAGGATCAGGTTCCAAAGCCTTTCTCTTATCCGGGATGTGTCAAAGTTCTAGGAATTTCAAGAACTCCAGGCAATGCTCAAACCCAGATATCAGAACTGAATGAAAGTGCAGTGTGGAAGGGCCAGCCCTCCAATGTCCAAGTTCAGAGTGAGCTCAAGGTCCCAAGGCAAGGCTCATTGGAGGGGGGCAGAACTTAGAGTCTAGGAATAAGTGTAAGTACAGTAGAGGGATATAAGGGATGCCAAGGCAGGCTGGTGGTCATGCCCAGCAACATAAAATGCTGGCACACCCCTGACCAGCCCATTAGCCAAACATTGGAGAGTTAGGACCTATTGAAGGTCAGGTTCAACCCTGGACAGCAATTTGGATGCTGCCAGGCTAAAACTTAACTCAAACACACATAAGGGAATGGGGATGGGAAACTGAAAGAGCTTAGGACCCAAAGGGTCCAGTTTACATCCATGGATAATAATTTTGTATATTGCCATGTTTTTTAAACTATAGCTCAAACACATAGGGGGACATGGGGAATGGGATTCATTGCAAGACATAAGCAAGATATAAGCACATTATACAAAGGTTAAATTCTACAGGCAGTAAAGTAAACATGGATAGGAGAATTGGTAAGTAAACACATTAGAGTTGATGCTGGAATTAAAACTAGGACATACCAGTTTCAGAAAGAGACAAGCAAAAGAAAGCAGAAGTATTGCAAATAGGCCACAGTACAAGCAACAAGAGAGAATACTTTTTGAGTGTGAATGTGAGTTCAGAAAACTACGAATGTTGGTGTTGTGTTAATAAAAGAGCATGTATTTATAGTTTGAAAACAGGCAAGGAATAAGGCACAAAAATAACCGTGTACCAATTAGAATCAATCAGTAGAAGAACTTCCTTTAATTAAGGAGTTAAAACTTAAACGGTAATGAACAAAAGAGTATTTAAGGAAAGAGATCAAGTAAGCATCTTGCGCAAAGTAGGCAATTAGGGGTAATACATAGGAGTTTAATTAAGGGAAGAAATTTTGAAATACACGGTTAAACAAATAAGGGAAGAACCAATCAGTACCCAATAAATCAAGGAATCAGAGATTTGCAACTATTGGTTCATGAATAACCAAGTCAGAAAGGCTAAGGAAAGGTTTTACTTAATAAGATTCAGTAGTAATCAATTAACCCCCAAAAAAAAAAGATTCTGATTCGAACACAAGTTGGAAAACCTTTTGAAGAAAGATTTTAACACATATAAAAGGGGTTGTCATGCTAATCAGAGGAGTCTAGTATAGAAAAATTCATACACAAAAGGATTCAAACTCAGTACATGGACCCCAAGTGAGTTTGAGAGAGTCCAGGGCTCAAATAGAACCCTTGTCCAAAACACAAGACCAAACTCGCCAAAAACCCCAAATCCTAGGGTTTTCGACTTGAAGCAAATGCAAGAAGAGGAAACAAGCAGATACAGTAGAAGGTTTAATGCAAACAGAGTCATGGAATTAATTCGAACCACAATGAGAGTAGAAGAAACAGTAGAGGAAAATATGCTTAAGCAGGCATAGTAAGAACACTTAATGAACATGGTAGAAAAATACAGTAGGCGAAGCATATCAAGTCGTAATGGAAGGCAAGTAGCAGAACATAATATGTGAAAACATAGCACAGAAACATAGCATGTGAAAACATAGCACAGAAACATAGTAGAAGGAAGAACAAAATATAGCAAACATAGTAGAAGAACATGTGTAAAAAAAAAGAGAAAACATAAGAACATGGTAGAGACAAACATACACGAGAAAGGGAGAAGAAAGATCGGAAAACACATAAGCATTTTTTTCAGAAACCCTAAATCAGAAAGAAGTGACTTTGGAAAAAGAATTTTATAAAGAAAAGTTGGGGAAACCTTTTAAAAACTCAAAGTAAAGCATGAATACACACAGATCTGAAGAGAATTGGAGAAAAACCTCGAACAGCTAGGGTTTCAGGTGAACCCTAGAACGAGAAAGGCTTTGGAAAATGTCCGATCTATGTCGGATAAGACTGGAAACAGGCTCAGGAGGCTAAGATATGCCGGAGCCAAGCCGGAGATGGCCGGAACCCTGGCCGGAACCCTCAAGTCGGCGGAGATCTGGGTGGAGACCTTTGAGGTCTAGCCTCAAACCTTCAAATACCAAGCGCACTAGAGCGATAGGAGGTGAGTATGAGGGTTTCACGGCCTGAGATGCCATGGAAACCGGCGAGAATCGAAGGGATTAGGGTTAGCTTGGGTGGCGGCGACTAGGGTTTGCAGAGAGAATGGGAGAGGAAGGGAATTCAAGGGTGGCGGATAGAGGAAAATGAATTAGGGTTGGGGGGGTTTGGTAAATTAAAAAGGAAAGGGTGTATTAGGGCCGTTGATCTTTTAGATCAACGGCTGTGATTAGAAGGGGTTAGGTGGGAGACCGGGTGGGTTGGTTCAAACGGGTTGTTGGGCTAGATTAATTGGGTCTAAAATTGGGCTAATTTGGAGGTCCAATGTGGCTACAATTGAAATAAAATCTGGCTAGCACTTAATGGCCATTTTTCCCTTTTTTTTATTTTATAAAATAGTGAGAATGATTTTAAAAACAAATTAAAAGCACTTAAGTAACTAATAATGTATGAACATTAATCTAAAAATACTGGAAACGGTTTTATAATTGTAAAATACCGTTAATTGTAAAATAGGCTATAATTTCAATTATAGGCAATTTAGTTTTAAAAATGCCAAATAAATCTGTAAAAAATATGCAAAAATCACCTTAATTATGTTTTGGTGCAAAAATATGAGAATAAAATGAATTATTCACAAAATGATAATTTTTTGGGAATAATTATTGAATTTTGTAGTATTAAAATAGACAATAAATTGGTTTAAAAAATCTTTAAAAATTTGGAAAAATACCAAAACACTTGGGTATGCTCATATATGCATATATATGTTATTTTGAAAGTATTTTGAGTATAAAAATATCTAGGGAAAAATTGGATATCAACAGGTGCCAAGCAGGTTACAGTTGGAGATGACGGAGTTTTGAGGAGGCAGGGTCGAGTTTGTGTGCCTAATATGGATGTAGTTCATGAGTTGATTCTAGAGCAGGGCCATAGTTCCCGGTATTCTATCCATCCGGGCGTCGCTAAGATCTATCAAGATTTGCGGCAGCATTATCGGTGGAGGAGGATGAAGAAGGATATTGTTGCATATGTGGCTCGGTGTTTGAATTGTCAGCAGGTAAAGTACGAGCATCAAAGACCTGGTAGTTTACTTCAGCAGATTGAGATTCCTAAGTGGAAGTGGGAGTTTATCACTACGGACTTTGTTGTTGGACTCCCACAGACTTAGAGGAAGTTCGATACAGTATGGGCCATTGTTGATAGGCTGACTAAGTCAGCGCATTTCATTACTGTAGCAGTTTCCTATTCTTCAGAGCAGTTAGCTGAGATATATATCCGGGAGATTGTTCGCCTTCATGGTGTGCCCGTGTCTATTATTTCGGACCGAGTTACGCAATTTACCTCATATTTTTGGAGGGCAGTACAGCGTGAGTTGGGTACGCGAGTCGAGTTGAGCACCGCATTTCATCCTCAGATGGACGGACAGTCAGAGCGTACTATTCAGATTTTGGAGGATATGCTTCGCGCCTCTGTTATTGACTTTGGAGGCTCTTGGGATCCGTTCTTGCCGTTAATGGAGTTTGCCTACAACAACAGCTACTAGTCGAGCATCCTGATGGCTCCCTATGAGGCATTATATGGTAGACGGTGTCGATCGCCGGTTGGATGGTTTGAGCCGGGGGAGGCTCGGTTGCTGGGTACAGATTTGGTACAGCATGCCTTGGACAAGGTTAATATCATTCAAGATAGGCTTCGTACAACTCAGTCCAGGCAAAAGAGTTATGCCGATGTAAGGTTCGTGATATGGCATTCATGGTCGGAGAGCGAGTGTTGCTTCCGGTGTCACCCATGAAGGGCGTGATGAGATTTGGGAAGAAGGGCAAGCTAAGCCCTAGGTTCATCGGGCCTTTTGAGATCCTTGATCGAGTGGGAGAGATGGCTTACAGACTTGCGTTGCCGCCAGTTTTATCAGCTGTGCATCTAGTGTTTCATGTGGCCATGCTTCGGAAGTATCACGGTGATCCCTCCCACGTGTTAGACTTCAGCACTGTCCAATTGGACAGGGATTTGACCTGTGAGGAGGAGCCGGTAGCCATTCTAGACCGGCAGGTTCGTCATTTGAGATCAAAGAGTTACCCTTCGGTTCGTGTGCAGTGGAGAGGTCAGCCTGTTCAGGCAGCTACCTGGGAGTCCGAGTCAGATATGCGGAGCTAATATCCCCATCTTTTCACAGACTCAGGTACTTTTCTATGTCCGTTCGAGGAAGAACGGTGGCTTTAGAGGTGGAGAATGTGATGACCCAAAAGGTCATCTTTTGTTTTAGAATCCGTTTTCGCGTTCTGAGGTGTTGAAAACCTCCTTTTATCTCTCCTCGATTTGCATGCGCAGTCCGGGCGCGATACCGAAAAGTTTTTGTGCGAAAAATATTTATAAAATAATGATTTTTGGCTTAAAAATATGATTTTAGTTGACTTCGGTCAACATTTTGGGTAAACGGACCCGGACCCGGACCCGTGTTCCGACGGTCCCGGAGGGTCCGCAGAAAAATATGGGACTTGGGCGTATGCCCGAAATCGAATTCCGAGGTCCCTAGCCCGAGAAATGAATTTTTGAAGAAAATTGTTTTGCTGGTTTTAAAGGAAATAAAGAAATGAATTAATATTTTAACTCGTTGGTATCGGGGCTGTATTTTGGTCTCGGAGCCCGGTACAAGTTTGATATAATATTTAAGTTGTATTTGTGAAATTTGGTGAAAAAAGGAGGTGATTTGATGTAATTGGGACCTTTGGTTGAAAAGCTAGAAATTTTGAACTATCCTGAAATTTCATGAGTTTTGGTGTTGAATTCATAGTTGTTGATGTTATTTTGACGATTTGATCGCACGAGCAAGTCCGTATGATGTTTTTAGACTTGCGTGCATGTTTGGTTTGGAGCCCCGAGGACTCGGGTGAGTTTTGGATAGGCCACAGAGTGAGTTTGGACTTGGAAAATTTCTGTTGCCGCTGGTATTTTTGCTGCAGGCTCTGATCTCGAAATTGCGAGGTCAGGCTTCGCAGTTGCGAGCCTCACAGGCTTGGCAATTGCGAGGGCTTTATCGCAATTGAGAAGAAGCCCAGGCCAGCAATTGTTCGCATTTGCGAACACCCATTCGCAATTGCAAAGTCATCAGGGAGGGGCCAATCATCGCAATTGCGACAAAATGCTCACAATTGCGAGAGAGCAGACATGCAGCAGATTCGCAATTGCGAAGCATGTCTTGCATTTGCGAGCTTCGCAATTGCGAAGCTCCAGTCGATATTGCGACATCTGCACCTGAACAAAACATCATTGGACTGGATTTTCAGTTCATTCTTCAAAATTTCGAACCATAAACATCCCTTGGCGATTTTTCAAAGACTCAAACTTCTCCAAATCATAGGTAAGTGATTTCCAACTCATCTTCTTCAATCTAATTGAACTTTTTACATGATTTCACTTCTAAATCTTGGGGTTTTCATGGGAAATTTGGTATTCTTGGGTAGAAATTAGGATTTTCAAATTTTGGGGATTTGGACCTCAAATTGAGGTCGGATTTCAAAACCAATTGCATATTTGAGTTCGTGGGTGAATGGGTAATCGGGTTTTGGTTCGAACTTTGAGTTTGGACCAAGCGGGCTCGGGGTCGATTTTTGACTTTTTTGGGAAAACATTAGGGAATCTAAATTCATGCATTACAATTGGTTTATTTAGCATTTATCGATGTTATTAGGTTAATTATGGCTAGATACGAGTGAATTGGTAGCGGAATCGAGAGGTAAAGCGGTGATTGAGCTTTTATATACCCGTAGACTTGAGGTAAGTGTTTGGTTTAACCTTGACTTGAGGGACTATGGATCCCCGTCTTGTTTGCTATGTGAATTATCATGTATATGGCGTATAGGTGTCATGACGAGTACCTATGCGTCACCAAATTACTTGTTTAGCCCATTTCATTTCCCCGTTTCCCTATATCTTGCCTTCCTGCCTTAATTGCTACTTGCTCATAAATGTTTCCATGTCTAACTGCTTCATGTTAAAGTTGTTCTCTTTATTGAACTATCTAATTGCTTCATGTTAACTGTTGTTCTCTTTATTGAATTATTTAATTGCTTCATGTTAACTGCTGACGTTCCCATTGAAGTATTATTGGTTTTGTAGCTTCATTTATTACCCCCGTTGGCTTGTATTGATTTATTGGTGCCTTATGGTGCACCTTGGTTGGTCTCGCTGAGAAATTTTCATTGGTGAAGTTTCATAATCGTAGTGATATTCCATTATGTGGATTGAGGTACAAGTAATGTGGGGATTTGAGTTAGCTTGTAAAAATCTTGTCTTTATTCTTTGTGTTTGGTGCTGATATATGTATAGGGATCGGGTTGCATGCCTCAAAAGGAGGAATAAGGGTGAAATATGATTGTCTGGTTGGATCGGGTTGCACGTCGCAACAAGGAGTAATAAGGGTGGACAGGTAGGATCGGGTTGCGCGCCGCAACAGTAGGAATAAGGGTGATATGTGTGGAGGAGTAATAAGGGTGGACAGGTGGTGTCGGGTTACACACCGTAACAAGGAGGAATAAGGGTGAATATTGTTACAGTTGTTGGTTATATGTTGGGATCGGGATGCGCACCGCATCAGTTGTTATTATGTTTCCATTTCTGTTGAGGCCCGTTACTGTGATGGTGAAATACCCTTAAGGATTGGTTATAGCTAAATACTACTAGAACATCTGGGTTCCGAGTTTATTTAAATGCCAGTTATTGCTTTATTACTCCCTGTATTTCCTTTCTGTTTAGTATAAACTGTTGCAGGTTGTATATGTTGTATGCCCCGCTGTAGTCTTGTCACTACTTCGTCGAGGTTAGGCTCAGCACTTACCAGTACATGTGGTAGGTTGTACTGATACTGCACTCTATTTTTTTTTGCAGATTTTGGAGCTAGTGGCTCATCGTGAGGCTGGTTGCTATCACCGCTTCCCAGAGACCCAAGGTAGTCCTGCAGGCGTCCGCAGGCCCTGGCGTCCCCTTGTATCCTATGTTGTTTCTGTTTTATCTACTTCCGAGACAGGTGTAACCTTTGTTCAGACTATTATTTATAGTATTCTTAGACCGTTTGTGGGTTGTGACACCAGGTCTGGGTGGAATTTATTACGGTTCTATTATTAGCTCAAAGATGATCATTTAAATTATGTTCTTCCACATTTATTTCCTTTGATTTACTGCTGTTAAGTTTAAAACTGTTAAAAGATAAAATAAAAAGGTGAATAATCTGAAACCTTGGCTTGCCTAGCGAGTACAATGTTAGGCGCCATCACGGTCCAGACGGTGGGAAATTCGGGTCGTGACAAATCTAAAGTTGCTCATGGTGAACTTGATATCCTACAGTGTAGGTCGTGGTTTTTTATCCCCTTGAGCATCGATTTTTGTCACGACCCGAATTTTCCACCTTCGGACCATGATGGCGCCTCACATTGCACTCGCTAGGCAAGCCAACGTTATAGAATGTTACACCTTTTTCCTTTGTCATTTAATAATTAAAATTTAACAAAATCTAAATCAGCGGAAATAATAACGAAAGTACATGATTTAACTAGTTACGCTTATACTATTAGCGAAAAACAGAAGTAGATACCACCCAGAAACTGCTGTCACAACTCATGAACAATTTACGAATAATACAAGCATTGGTCTGGAAGAAAAATATACATCTGTCTCAGAGAAAAAAATAAAACAGAATGAAGTAAAGATAGGAGGGGACGCCAGGGTCTGCGCACGCCTGCAGGACTACCTTGGGTCTCCTGAGTGCAGTGAAAGCAACCAACCTCTCAATCAGCCACTAGCTCTGAAATTTGCACAGAAAGTGCACAGTGCAGTATCAGTACAACCGACCCCATGTACTGGTAAGTGCCGAGCCTAACCTGACAAAGTATTAACGAGGCAACGACGGGGAATAACAATATATATAACCTGCAACAGTTTATACTAAAAACAGAAAGGAAATATAAAATGAAATAAAATAGTAACTTGCATTAAATAAATAGGGAATCCGGTCGTTCTACCAACACTCAGCTATGACCAATCCTTAAGGGAGTTTTAACACTATGATAATGAGCTTCAGCAGAATATAAATACATAAACAACAAGTGATGCAGCGCGCGTCCCGATCCCACCATATAATCAATAACAGTATAAGCATTCACCCTTATTACTCCTTGTTGCGGGTGCAACCCGATCCTACCAGTCTACCCTTATTACTCTTCAACATATCACCCTTATTCCTTCTGTTGCGGCGTGCAACCCGATCCCACCTGTCCACCCTTATTACTCCTTGTTTCGGAGTGCAACCTGATCCCACCAGACAATCACATTCACCCTTATTCTTCTTGTTGCAGCGTGCAACCTGATCCCAATATACATATCAGCACCAATCACAAAATAGAGACAAGTGTTTCACAAGTTAACTCACATCCTCCAAACAGTTATACCTGAAACCAACACAAGGAAATATCATTTCAATTATGAAAGTTCACCAGTTAAAACTACACAACGAGACCAATCAACGTGTACCATGAAGCACCAATAAGCCAACATAAACCAACTGTGTAATATAATGGAACAGTGGAACAATTAACAACTCCAATAGAGAAACAACATTAAACAAGAAGCAATTAGACATGGAAGCATCAATAAGCAAGTAGCAAGTAAAACAAGAGAGCAAAATATAGGGAAACGAGGCAAGGGAACAGGCTAAACAACAAATTTGGTGACACATAGGTGCTCGTCACCATTCCTATACGCCACACACATGGTATTTCACATAGTAAGTGTGACGACCCGGCCAGTCGCCTCATGAGTTACCGCTCCGTTTCTCCCATTTCTGCTTCTTTATGCTTTGTTATCTGTGTTTTATGTGATCAAGTTGATTAGTTTGCGTTTGGAGTGGATTTGGTAAGAAATGAGACACTTAGTCTCTTTTAAGAAGGTTTAAGTTGGAAAAGTCAACCGGATGTTGACTTATGTGTTAGAGGGCTCGGATGTGAGTTCTGATGGTTCGGTTAGCTTCGGGAGGTGATTTGTGACTTACGAGCGTGATCGGAATGGGTTTTGGAGGTCCGGAGTAGAATTAGGCTTGAATTGGCGAAGTTGATATTTTGGCGATTTCCAGTTGGTAGGTGAGATTTTGATCCGAGGGTCGGAATGGAATTCCGAGAGTTGCTGTAGTTTCGTTATGTCATTTGGGATGTGTGTGCAAAATTTTAGGTTATTCCGACGTGGTTTGGTTGGGTTTTTTATCACAACCGTATTTCGGAAGTTTTAGAAAAACTTAGGCTTGAATTCGATGTGAATTAGTGGATTCGATGTTGTTTGAGGTGTTTTGATGATTGGAACAAGTTTGAATAAGGTTTTAGGATGTGTTGGTGTTTTTGGTTGAGGTCCCGGGGGCCTCGGGTGAGTTTCGAGTGGTCAATCGGACCATTTTGGTTTTTGGAAAATTGCAGATTTTGTTCCAGCAGTTGCAGGCATTTTCGGCCTTCGCGTTCGCGTAGGGGATCTCGCGTTCGCGAAGGGCTGGTTCTGGTAAGCTACGCATTCGAGAGGGTCTAGGCTGCATTCGCGAAGCCTATGGAAGGAATCTCATCGCGTTCGTGAGTAGGTGTACGCGATCGCGAAGAAGAAATTGTGGAAGGCCAAGGTTAAGCCTCCGCGTTCGCGAAGGATGGAACGCGTTCGCGAAGGGCAAGGGAAAAGAGGCATCACGTTCGCGTCTGGGATGTCACGTTCGCGTAAGGCATTATTTTAGTCAAAGCTAATTTGTGCTTCGCGAACACGAGGCTTTGACCGCGTTCGCGAAGAAGGAAGGGTCAGAACTGGGCAGAATGCTTTTAAGTTATTTCATCCATTGTTGATCTTTTTGAGAGCTTTTTGAAGGGAATTAAAGAGGGATTCAAGGGAAATCGATTGGAGGTAAGATTTGTGAACATAAAACTCGTCTCTATTATGAAATCTACATACAAACTCATGGAACTTAAGCTAAAAATGGAAGAAAACTAGGGCTTGGGATTTTGAAATTTGATTTGGGGATTTGGAGGACCAATTGGGGTCGGATTTGTGAACTTTTGGTATGTATGAACTCGTGAGGAGATAGGGAACGCGTTGATGTAAATTTTTTTGAGTTTCGGGAAGTGGGCTCGGGGCTCGGGTTTTGCTAATTTCGGGATTTTTTATATTTTTCGATTGTTTTCGCTTGGGCATTGTTCCCTTAGCATATTGTGACGTATTCGTTCTAATTTTGGATAGATTTGACGCGCGTGGAGGCCGATTCGAGGGGCAAAGGCGTCGCGAGCTAGAGATTTAGTCGGTTCGAGGTGAGTAATGATTGTAAATGATGTTTTGAGGGTTTGAAACCCCGGATTGCACATCGGAGTGCTATATTGAGGTCAGACAAGTGCTCGATGATGAGCGTGGGGTCGTTTACCATTGGGGATTGTGACTTGGTCCGTCCCGATTGATGATTTTACCGCATATTTGAGTGAAACTTATTTGTTAACATCATGACTTGGGCTGATTGCCATATTTGGGCTTCGTGCCAACTATTTGCATCCTTTGGGGACTTTTATCACTATTTCCTCACTGTATTGATTTATTACTTGAACTCAGTCGTGCTATTTCCACTGTTTTACAACTCGGCCACTTTTACTCAGTTTTGAGACTTAATGATATTTTTAAATGATGTTTTGGGCCGAGAACTGCTGTTTCATTAATGCCCGAGGGGCTTGTGATGATTTTCGGACTGAGTGCGGCCGAGGGCCAGATGTGAGGATACATTGAGTGATGTGAGGCCGAGAGCCGAGATTTGATGCCATGAGATGGCTTGATATTGCGCTTCGGCCGTAACGGGCCCCTCCCGGAGTTTGTACACCCCCAGTGAGCGCGGTATCCATTGTGATCTGAGAGTGAGCTCGAGGGGCTGGTATTGTTCTGACAGCTTTGACCACAGCTCCAGTATTGGTTTTGCCATCAGCTTCAGGTTCATATACCGTGTATTGTGATTCTTCGAGAGTAGGGATTGGTTGTGTGTTGATGCAGGAGGGTAGAGTTATTGCTTATGCTTCCCGTCAGTTGAAGCCCCACGAGAAGAACTACCCCGTTCATGATTTGGAGTTGGCTGCCATAGTTCATGCATTGAAGATTTGGAGGCATTATTTGTATGGTGTATCTTGTGAGGTATTCACTGATCATCGCAGTCTTCAGCATTTGTTCAAGCAAAAGGATCTTAATTTGAGGCAGCGGAGATGGTTGGAGTTGCTTAAGAATTATGATATCACTATATTGTACCATCCGGGAAAGGCCAATGTGGTGGCCGATGCTTTGAGCTGAAAGGCAGTGAGTATGGGGAGTTTGGCATATATCCCAGTTGGGGAGAGACCTATTGCAGTTGATGTTCAGGCGTTGGCCAATCGGTTCGTGAGGTTGGATACTTCTGAGCCCAGTCGGGTGTTGGCTTGTGTAGTATCTCGGTCTTCTTTATATGATTGCATCAGAGAGCGCTAGTATGATGATCCGCATTTTCTTGTCCTTAGGGACAGAGTTCAGCATGATGATGCTAGAGATGTGACCATTGGTGATGATGGAGTGTTGAGGATGCAGGGCCGGATTTGCATGCCCAATGTGGATGGGCTTCGGGAGTTGTTATTGGAGGAGGCCCATAGCTCGCGGTATTCCTTTCATCCGTGTGCCGCGAAGATGTATCAGGATCTTAGACAGCATTACTGGTGGCGAAGAATGAAGAAAGATATTGTGGGGTTTGTAGCTCGGTGTCTCAAATGTCAGCAGGTGAAATATGAGCATCAGAGACCAGGTGGCTTGCTTCAGCAGATGGTTATTCCTGAGTGGAAGTGGGAGAGGATCACTATGGATTTTGTTGTTGGACTTCCTCGGACTTTGAGGAAGTTCGATGCTATTTGGGTGATGTAGACAGGCTGACCAAGTCCGCGCACTTCATTCCTATCTGTACTACTTATTCTTCAGAGCGGCTGGCAGAGATATATATTCGGGAGATTGTTCGGTTGCATGGTGTCCCAGTTTCCATCATATCAGATCGGGGCACTCAGTTTACTTCCCAGTTTTGGAAGTCTGTTCAGCGAGAGTTGGGTACTCAGGTGTAGTTGAGCACAGCTTTTCACCCTCAGACGGACGGGCAGTCCGAGCACACCATTCAGATATTGGAGGATATGCTACGCGCCTGTGTTATTGATTTCGGAAGGTCATGGGATCGGTTTCTACCGCTTGCAGAGTTTGCTTATTACAATAGCTACCAGTCGAGTATTCAGATGGCTCCATATGAGGCTTTGTACGGGAGGCGGTGTAGATCTCCAGTTGGTTGGTTCGAGCCCGGTGAGGCTAGGCTATTGGGGACATATTTGGTTCAGGATGCTTTAAATAAAGTGAAGGTAATTCAGGAGAGACTTCGTACGGCGCGGTCGAGGCAGAAGAGTTATGCGGACAGGAAGGTTCGAGATGTGTCCTACATGGTTGGTGAGAAGGTCCTGTTGAAGGTTTCGCCCACGAAGGGCGTTAAGAGATTTGGAAAGAAAGGAAAGTTGAGTCCGCGGTTCATTGGGCCTTTTAAGGTACTTCGGAGGATTGGGGAGGTGGCATATAAGCTTGCCTTGCGACCCAGCTTGTCGAGTGTGCATCCAGTTTTCCATGTTTCTATGCTCCGGAAGTATATTGGGGACCCGTCCCATGTTCTGGATTTCAGCACGGTTCAGTTGGAGGGTGATTTGACTTATGATGTAGAGCCAACAGCTATTTTGGAGCGTCAGGTTTGGAAGTTGAGGTCAAAGGATATAGCTTCAGTGAAGGTGTAGTGGAGAGGTCGGCCCGTGGAGGAGGCTACCTGGGAGACCGAGCGGGAGATGCAGAGCAGATATCCTCACCTATTTGAGGCGTCAGGTATGTTGTTTGACTCGTTCGAGGACGAACGTTTGCTTAAGTTGGGGAGGATGTGACGACCCGGCCAGTCGTCTCATGAGTTACCGCTCCGTTTCCCCCATTTTTGCTTCTTTATGCTTCGTTATCCATGCTTTATGTGATCAAGTTGATTAGTTTGCGTTTGGAGTGGATTTGGTAAGAAATGAGGCACTTAGTCTCTTTTAAGAAGGTTTAAGTTGGAAAAGTCAACCGGATGTTGACTTATGTGTTAGAGGGATCGGATATGAGTTCCGATGGTTCGGTTAGCTTCGGGAGGTAATTTGTGACTTTGGAGCCTGATCGGAATGGGTTTTGGAGGTCCGGAGTAGAATTAGGCTTGAATTGGCAAAGTTGATATTTTGGCGATTTCCAGTTGGTAGGTGAGATTTTGATCTGAGGGTTGGAATGGAATTCCGAGAGTCGCTGTAGTTTCGTTATGTCATTTGGGATGTGTGTGCAAAATTTTAGGTTATTCGGACGTGGTTTGGTTGGATTTTTGATCAAAAGCGTATTTCGGAAGTTGTAGAAAAACTTAGGCTTGAATTCGATGTGAATTAGTGGATTCGATGTTCTTTAAGGTGTTTTAATGATTGGAACAAGTTTGAATAAGGTTTAGGATGTGTTGGTGTTTTTGGTTGAGGTCCCGGGGGCATCGGGTGAGTTTCGAGTGGTCAATCGGATCATTTTGGTTTTTGGAAAATTGCAGATTTTGTTCCAGCAGTTGCAGGCATTTTTGGCCTTCGCGTTCGCGAAGGGCTGGGTTCTGGTAAGCTACGTGTTCGTGAGGGTCCAGGCTGCGTTCGCGAAGCCTTGGGAAGGAATCTCATCGCGTTCGCGAGTAGGTGTACACGATCACGAAGAAGAAATTGTTGAAGGCCAGGGTTAAGCCTTCGCGTTCGCGAAGGATGGAACGCGTTCGCGAAGGGCAAGGCAGAAGAGGAATCGCGTTCGCGTCTGGGAAGTCGCGTTCGCGTAAGGCATTTTTTTGGTAAAAGCTAATTTGTGCTTCGCGAACGCGAGACTTTGACCGCGTTCGCGAAGATGGAAGGGTCAGAACTGGTAAGAATGCTTTTATGTTATTTCATCCGCGATTTTGGGTCATTTTTCCTCCATTGTTGATCTTTTTGAGAGCTTTTTGAAGGGAATTAAAGAGGGATTCAAGGGCAATCGATTGGAGGTAAGATTTATGAACTTAAAACTCGTCTCTATTGTGAAATCTACCTAGAAACTCATGGAACTTAAGCTAAAAATGGAAGAAAACTAGGGCTTGGGATTTTGAAATTTGATTTGAAGATTTGGAGGACCAATTGGGGTCAGATTTGAGAACTTTTGGTATGTATGAACTCGTGAGGAGATAGGGAACACGTTGATGCAAAAATTTCTGAGTTTCGAGAAGTGGGACCGGGGCTCGGGTTTTGCTAATTTCGGGATTTTTAATATTTTTCGATTGTTTTCGCTTGGGCTTTGTTCCCTTAGCATATTATGACGTATTCGTTCTGATTTTGGATAGATTTGACGCGCGTGGAGGCCGATTCGTGGGGCAAAGGCGTCGCGAGCTAGAGATTTAGCCGGTTCGAGGTGAGTAATGATTGTAAATGATGTTCTGAGGGTTTGATACCCCGAATTGCACATCGGAGTGCTATATTGAGGTCAGACAAGTGCTCGATGATGAGCGTGGGGTTGTTTACCATTGGGGATTGTGACTTGGTCCGTCCCGATTGATGATTATACCGCATATTTGAGTGAAACTTATTTGTTAACATCATGACTTGGGCTGATTGTCATATTTGGTCTTCGTGCCAACTATTTGCACCCTTTGGGGACTTTTATCACTATTTCCTCACTGTATTGATTTATTACTTGAACTCAGTCATGCTATTTCCATTGTTTTACAATTTAGCCACTTTTACTCAGTTTTGAGACTTAAATGATATTTTTAAATGATGTTTTGGGCTGAGAACTGTTGTTTCATTAATGCCCGAGGGGCTTGTGATGATTTTCGGACTGAGTGCGGCCGAGGGCCAGATGTGAGGATACATTGAGTGATGTGAGGCCGAGAGCCAAGATTTGATGCCATGAGATGGCTTGATATTGCGCTTGGGCCGTAAAGGGCCCCTCCCGGAGTCTGTACACCCAGTGAGCGCGGGTACCCATTGTGATCTGAGAGTGAGCTCGAGGGGCTGGTATTGTTCTGAGAGTGAGCCCGAGGGGCTGATACTGTCCTGAGTGATTGATACTGTGCTCGAGGGGCGGATTTCTACTTGTTATTTACCTGCCAAATTAATTGTTTTACTTGTTAAAAAGGGATTTTACTTGATTTCTTCATTGATTTACTGTTTTAGGTGATTTTACTGCTTCTGTATAGAATGCTTTGTGTTTTCGCACGTTTTCTTGCTTTCAGCCATTATTTATATTTATTACTCACTGGGTCGGAGTACTTACATTACTCCCTGCACCGTGTGTGCAGATTCAGGCATAGTAGATTCCGCTCCTGAGTGCTGATCCTCCCAGTCCAGGCGGTGTTTCGAAGACTACAAGGTAGCTGTTGGCGTCTGCAGCCCCCATGCCTCCCTTATCTTATTATTTCTATGTTCTTCAAACTATTGTACCAGATTTTGTGTTTAGTAGACCTGTATCAGGATCATTTGTTGCTCATGACTTGTGACATCCCGGTTAGGGCTGTGTCGGGAGGGTTTCCTCACTATTGTTATCTATATTTCCGCAAATTACTGCTATTAAATCGTGTTTTAAACTGTTTTATGGTAATTAGCTGCTTAAAGAGGTGTATCATGTTGGACTGGCTGGCCTTGTCTTTACGAGAGGCGCCATCACGACCGGATTCGGGGTTAGGGTCGAGACAGTAAGCAAGTTGAGGATCCCTAATCCCTCAAGTCAAGGTTAGACCAAACACTTACCTCAGGCCAACGGGTAATTCACAGCTCAACCACCGCTTTACCTCTCGATTCCACCACCAATCCACTCGTATCCAGCCATATTTAACTTTATAACATCCATAAACGCTAAAGAATTCAATTCCACTGCGTAATTATAGATTTCCCAGCATTTTCCCCAAAAAAAAAACAAAAATCGACCCCGGGTCCGCTTGGTCAAAATCCGAAATTCGGACTAAAACCCGATTACCCATTCACCCCCGAGCCCGGATATGCAATTGGTTTTGGAATCCGACCTCAATTTGAGGTCTAAATCCCCAAATTTAGAAATTCCTAAATTCTACCCAAAAACTCCCAATTCCACATGGAAATCCCTAAATTTTGTGATGAAATATTGTAAAAAGATGAAGTAAATTGAATGAAATGAGTTAGGAATCATTTAACTATGATTTGGGGAAGAACTACTCTTTAGAAAATCGCCTCTTGAAGCTTAGGGTTTTGAAAACTTGAGAAATGAATTGAAAATCCCGTCTAAGACCCCTTTTCCCCAGCTGCAGATGTCGCATTTGCGACCTGAGGTTTGCATTTGTGAAGTTCACAAATCGAGGAAGGTATCACAAATGCGAACCCCTCACATTTCTGCTGCCTTCGCAAAAGCAAACATGATCTCCGCAAATGCGAGTAAGTGATCGCATTTGCAACCAGTACCCCTCCCAGCTTTACTTCGCAAATGCGAAGGTTTCTTCGTAATTACGAAGACTGTTGGCCCAGCCACTCTTCACATTTGTGACGAGTTGATCACAATTGCAACACTGTTAGGCTTCGCAAATGCAAACTCTAGTCTCACAATTGCGAGATTAGAGGACAACACCAGAACTAAAATACCTGCAACATTTTTCCAAGTCCAAAACACTCCGAAGCCTATCCAAAACTGAACCGAGCCCTCGAGGCTCCAAACCAAACATGCACACAAGTCTTAAAACATCATACGAACTTGCTCATGTGATCATATTGCCAAAATAACACCTAGAACTATGAATTCAACACCAAAACACATGAAATTTTCAAGATATTTCAAACATTCTATTTTCTCAACCAAAGGTCCGAATCACGTCAAATTACTTCCGTTTTTCACCAAACTTCACAGATAACGTTTAAATATTATAACGGACATATACCGAGCTCCGTAACCAAAATACGGGCCCGATACAAACAATATCAAACATTATTCAATTTCCAAAAACCATCATATTTTTCAATTAAAAATTTTCTTTAAAAATTCATTTCTCGGTCTAGGGACCTCTGAATTCAATTCCTGGCATACACCAAGTCCCATATTTTACTACGGACCCTAGGGGACCGTCGGAACACGGGTCCGGGTCCGTTTTACCCAAAATGTTGACCGAAGTCAACTAAAATCATCTTTTTAAGCCAAAACACATCTTTTCTTAAATTTTTTCACATAAAAGCTTTCCTGATACGCGCCCGGACTGCACACGCAAATCTAGGAGAAATAAATGGAGGTTTTTTAAGGCCTCAAAACAAAGAATCGGATTCTAAAACAAAAGATGACCCTTTGGGTCATCACAATTTTTCCACTTAAAAACTCCCTGTTCCATTTACTTACTGTTTCATTAGCACTACCAGTAGAAACCTATAGAGGACCTGGGCTCTATATAGTTTGGTGGACTCATATATTCAATCAATTGGTATGAGAGTGGGTTCTTTCTATTAGGTTAACACCTAGAAAGGATCCTCATGGCTGCTCCACCAAAGTTTGAAGAAGGCCAGTCTACGTATAGACCACCCAGGTTCAATGGGCAATACTATGGTTGGTGGAAGACAATAATGCATGACTTTATCATGGCAAAAGATTCTGAGTTGTGGGATGTTATTTGTGGTGGTCCTTATGTCCCAACGAAGAAGGTCGGAGACCCTCCAGTGATGATGCCAAAACAGAAAAGAATAGAATGACACAGATAGGAAAGCTATTGAGAAAAACTTTCATGCCAAGAAGATTTTGGTGTGTGGCATAGGACCTGATGAATACAACAGGATCTCAGCCTGTGAATCTGCCAAGGAAATATGGGAAGCTTTGCCAACATCACACGGGGGAACCACTCAAGTAAAGAAATCTAAGATTGACATGCTCACCACTGAGTATGAGCTCTTTAGAATGAAGGACGATGAATCCATTCAAGACATGCATACAAGGTTCACTTCCATCATAAATGAATTTTGTCATAAATGTGGAAGGACGGGCATTCTATCAAGGATTGCCCTCTCCTAAAGAAAGAACACTTCAAGTACAAATCTGCTAAAGCAACCAAGAGGAACCCGGTTCCCGACAAACACTTTAAAAGAAAGAACGCCTTTGACAATGTCGTGAAGCAAGCTCTTGTAGCATGGGAAGATTCCTCCAGTGAGTCAGAAGAAGAAACTGATGCAGGTGATAGTTCTATGATGGTTGTTGAATGTGAAGAAAATGAATATGATTCGATATTTGCTTTGATGGCTCAAGCAGACAATGATGGAGATGATGACAATGATGATGTAAACTTCAGGGATGTTTAGAGAAATCTAAAATCCTACTCTCCCAAGAAACTTATATCATTACCAAATGTGTGAAGCAAGGTGACCTTCTATCACCAGCTTTGTTTATTCTCCCAGCAGAGGTTTTGTCAAGGTCATTGAATAAGTTGTTTGAAGATAGGCAGTTCAGAGGTTTTTGTATGCCAAAATGGTCTGATCCATTGAATCATCTAGCTTATGCAGATGATACTATTATCATTGCATCTGCTGATCCTTACTCCCTTCAGAAGATAGTTGATGTTTTGGTTTTGTATGAGACAACTTCTGGGCAGATGATCAATAAGGCAAAGAGTTCTTACTATATGCACTCAAAGGTTGCTAGAAATTTACTCAATGCAGTAGCTAATATCACTGGTTTCCCTAAAGGCAACTTTCCATTTACTTACCTTGGATGTCCAATTTTCTATACAAGAAGAAGGAAGGACTACTATAATTACCTGATCCAGAAGGTAAAGGCAAAGCTACACTCATGGAAAGGGAAATTACTATCTTATGAAGGTAAGGCCATATTGATCTCAAGTGTGCTTCAAAGTATACCTACTCACATACTGCCAGTCCTTGATACACCTAACATTGTCATAGAACATCTCCATAAAACTTTTGCGAGATTTTTCTGGAGCAATAAGGAAGAAGGGAGAAGTAGACATTGGAAAAAAAGGCAAAAGTTATGTCTTCCCAAGGAGGAGGGGGGGATAGGTTTTAGATCATTGTTTGATGTCTCAAAGGCACTATTTGTAAAGCTTTGGTGGAGAATTAGAACTTCTAAATCCTTATGGTCAAACATTATGTGGAATAATTATTGCAAGAAAGAAGTACCTACTGTGGTTTAGTTTAGGAGAGGCTCACATGTTTGGAGGAAAATGTTAGAGGCAAGAGATGAGGTGGAGCATGAAATTTTATGGGAAATGAATAGGGGATCTACTAATATATGGCATGAGAATTGGACTGGATTGGGTGCTTTGTATCATGTATTGCCTCCAGACTTCCCTATAAATGAAGACTTGCAAGAGGTTGCTGAGCTGCGAGATGAAGATCAATGGAATGATGTACTCCTAAATCAAACATTCCCACAGGAGATTGCAGATCATATTAGACAAGAAGTTCATTTTACTAATGATGATGACTACTGGGACACTCCAAGGTGGATGCCTACACCTTCAGGAAAGTTTACGGTGAGTAGTGCATGGAGGATTTTGAGACATAGAGAACCAAGTAATCCTGAATTTGCAAAGTTGTGGAACAAAGGATTACCTTTCAAAATCTCCTTCTTCTTATGGAGAGTTTTGAAAGGGAAGGTACCTACTGATGATTTATGGAGGAGAGGGGGTTACATGGTGGTTTCTAAGTGCTGGTGTTTTTTGCCACCACAAGAAGACTCTTTCCAACATTTGTTCTTAACAAGTACTACTGCAAATAAGGTGTGGAAGACCTTTACTCGGGCTGCAGGTTTGGTGATTAACATGGTACAGGTACATCAGGTTATAAGGGAATGATGGAATGCAAAGTGTTGTCCAAAGCTTAGACCATTGTTTCAGGCAGCTCCTGCAGTGATTCTGTGGGTGCTTTGGAAGAGAAGGAATACAATCAAATATGGGGGGACAATGTCTTGTAGTAGGGTCATTCATGAAGTAAACAAGACATTGTACTATTTGGCAAAGGTGAGGTATCCTTGGCTTTCTGGGATTCCACTTTTATGGCCAGAGATGATTAAGTTCTTGAACACTACAAACCAGTTGTAGTCACTAAGAGAGTCACATGGCAATTTCCATATGAGGGATGGTTCAAATATAATACTGATGGAGCATCAAAGGGGAATCCGGGCCCTAGTTCTTATGGCTTCTGTGTTAGAGATCATAGTGGCAACTTGGTATATGCAAAGGCAAGGGAGATAGGGGAAGCAACTAATATAGTAGCAGAGGCAAAGGGAATTGTGGAAGGATTGGTTTACTGTGTAGAGAGACAGCTTCACCCTTTGATCATAGAGAGTGACTCTTTAGTGATGAGGAAGATCATTGATGATGAATGGGAGACACCATGGTGTATAGGGGCAGAAGTGAGAAGGATCAATGAGATAAAGAACACATATAATGTGTTGTTTCGACATGTGCTAAGGGAGGGCAACAAAGTGGCAGATTTTTTAGCTAACCTTGTTTTCTCTTTTGCAGGTACAATCACATTTCTCTCATTCCAGGAGTTGCCATCTGAAGGAAAAGTATTAATCAATATGGACAAAGCTCAAATTCCTAACATTAGAGTTAGGATTGCCAAGAGGAAAGCACCAGACTGATGAACACATTATCCTTAGTACTACATGAACCTCATATTAAGTGTGTCTGGACATTGTTGAATAACTTCTCAGTAGTATTAGCATGGCATCATGCTCAATATGGGGATTATTTAGCTGTGTTCAGAATGTTCTACTTACAGGTTATGGTAGTTAATTCTCTAAGTTCACATATTAGTCCTCTACACTGTATAAATCCAAAAGGAAGACAAGGTTTGTGTACAAGTTTGAATTATTTTGCTTTCTACTGTATAATCAGAGGGTGTTACTCAGTGGTATTAGTATGTTATCATACTCAATCTGAGGATACTCTATGGTTATGTGTTGGAAGTGTTCAAAGGAATTGGGAATTTTTAACAAATAGGCATAATATGAAAAATCTGATGAACAGTAGTGCTGTGCTTTGCACAGCCTTATTTTGGATCCTATTGTTCGAGGTTCTGGACGTCCCAATGACTTGGAAATTGGTCTTGAAACAATCTTGGAAGCCTAGTGGAGTCCCTAATGATCCATTGCATATACAGGAAGTTGTCTTAATGGCTGCTGCTCTGCAGAATGTGTATGGCATGAACAGTAGGCCTGTGCATTGCACAGCCAGTTTCACGATCCTTTTGTTGTTAGTATTGTGCAGGTCTTTTGTGCGATCTACGCTAAGGAGGCAATTCTGGACAACAATGGTATCAATTGGGATCATTTTACTCACGCATGAAGCTGCAGCTGTACCATGGATTTTACATTCAAGATTTCTGCATCGCTTCTTACATCTGATTTGGTCTATCATACTTAGTGTACTGTATTGTCATTGTTCAGTGGTATTAGTGTGTTCACACACTCATTCTGGAGATGACAATGCAGTAGACAAGGTATGCTTGAGGAGGAAACAGTTGATACTCCATGTTGATTGGCATGAACATCATTGGAACATTAATGAAGATTGGAAGTTTTTGCTGAGCTTAATCTGTTGGTGTATTGGTTTGGAATTCAGTTTGGTCTTTGGAATGCATACTCTGGCGCTTGGTGAGAGCTTGATAGGTGCTACTTGGTATTTGCCATTGCCAATTGGATTCACATACACTGACAGGATTATGTCAGTATTGTATGATATAATGGCTAGTCCTTTAGTATTTGGTCTTTTATTAGTATTAGTAGCTGTTAGCATCATACAACTATTAGTCAGATCTGGACATCTTGTATGTTTTGGACCCTCTTTGCGATTTTATTTATATAGTAGCTACTAGGCAACCAGCCTAGTGGAGTATTTGCTTAAAAAAAGAATTAGTGGAGAAAATTGATGCCGTAGAGCAAGAAAGGGATGACCTCTTAGTTGTAATTATAGATTTGAGGGAAACAACAGAGGAACTCAAAGAAGAATGTGGGTCTGGAAAATTTGATAAAGGAATAGGAGTTGCTAGTGAAGCACATATCAGGCTACAAAATGAATTAAATGCTGTAAAAACTAGTTTATGTACTGAACTTGAGAAAACTAGACAACTTCAGCAGACTTGGATAGAGTAAAAAATGACCTCGAAAAGTCTGTTAAGTGGACCTGGTCCTCAGATGCTATTACTGCCATGTATGTCAACAATGGGGGAAACAGGCAGGGAATAGGGTTTCAAAGGGAGAGAACTCCTTACAACCTCCATAGAAAGTATGTTATTGTACCCGATGATTGGCTGTGTACCCACTGTGGGAACAATGAGAATTTCAAGGAAAATTGCCAAGCCAGGGTTCAGTCTCTTCAGAAAAACAAAGTTTTTGCTGAAAGAGTAACAACTAAAAAGGGACCAAGCGCCACTCACAAAAAAATGCATGTTACCTGCATGGACTAAATGAGCACTTATTCATCCTCTTGATTATTACAAGGGACCCAAAATTGCTTGGGTTCCTAAATCTAACCCTTGATTTCTTTGTGTAGGGAACAGTGAAAGGAAGTAGTCAACAATAGTTCATGGACTGTGGATGCTCAAAGCATATGACTGGGAACACCATGGAATTTCTTTCACTAAAAGCCCTGCAAGGAGGGAGCGTATCCTTTGGCAATGGGAAAAAGGATACATTCTTGGACTTGGAAAGATTGGGAAATCACTCACTCACTCAATTGAGAATGTGTACTACGTCAATGGCCTCAAGTACAGTCTCTTGAGTGTGTCTCAAATATGTGATAAAGGAAACAAGGTGGAGTTCTTGTCAAAGATATGCACAATTACTAATCTAGTAACGGGTGAAGTGGTACTAGTGGCCAAAAGATACAAGAACATCTACGTTGCTGACTTTGAGTCCCCCACAAAGTGGTGATCTGAGTTGCTTGAAAGTAGTTGATGATGATACTGAGCTGTGGCACAGAAGACTGGGGCATGCAAGCTTTTCTTCGCTGAATAAGCTAGTTCAGAAGGACTTGGTGCATGGTCTGCCCAAGTAAAAGTTCATGGAGCACAAAGTTTGTAATGCCTGCGCCAGAGCGAAGCATATGAAATCCTCATTTAAGCCAAAGAAGGATGTCACCACCTCAAAACCACTTGATCTCCTTCAAATGGATTTATGTGGCCCTATGAGAGTTCAAAGCAGAGGAGGAAAAAGATACATTTTTGTGATAGTGGATGATTATTCTAGATTCACTTGGAACCTTTTCTTAGATCAAAAGATGACACCATTGAAGTTTTGTAGCCTTTGTGAAGAAAATTCGAGTGAAGATGGATTCAAAAGTAGCCTGTATAAGATCAGATCATGGAACATAATTTGACAATGCCAATTTTGATGATTTCTTCAGCGAGAATGGAATTACCCATAACTTCTTAGACCCCAGAACACCACAGAAAAATGTAGTTGTGGAAAGGAAAAACAGAACCCTTGAAGAAATAGCAAGGACAATGCTGATAGATAGTGGGATTGCTATGAACTTCTGGGCTGAACCTGTCAACACTGCCTGCTACTTGGTGAACAAGTGCATGACCAAGTCTCTCTTGAACAAAACTCGCTATGAGTTGCTAAATCGAAGGAACCCCAAGTTGACTCAGTTAAGAACATTTGGGTGCAAATGTTACGTTCTCAACAATAGAAAGGATCAGCTTGGAAAATTCGATGCCAAGAGTGATTAAGGAATCTTATTGGGATATTCTACTCAAGGTAAAGCTTACAAGGTCTACAATAAGCGGACTCAGTGCGTAGAGGAGAGTGTACATGTAATCTTTGACGAGTCCTACCTTTCCTGTGAAAAAGCAACAAGGGTGATCAGGATGGAGAGCCTCTGCTTGTTCCAGGTGAAGTCATTGATATGGCAAACGAAAAGGCAGACATGATGAGTCACGTGAAGGAGCCAAGTGAAAACAGTGCAGTACCATCCTCATCAGCCAGAGAGGTACCAGGTACGACAATTACAACTACTGAAGCTGAAGAAAGAGTGGTTGATGCAGTTCAAAGTATTCCACAGGTAGCTGAGAGAAGAATGCAAGGGAACCAGTCAGACTTACCTAGCTCCTCTACAAAAGAGGCTCAAGTGACCAATTGGAAACACAAAAGCTCCCATCCTCTTGACAACATAATTACCCCTTTGAATTCAGGAGTACAAACTAGATCAAAAGCCAGAAATTCACTTGCTTTCTCAGCCTTTCTTTCCCAAATAGAACCCAAAACCATCAAGGAAGCCTTAGAAGATGCAGACTGGAACAGAACCATGCAAGATGGGTTGCATCAGTTCGAAAGGAACAATGTATGGCAACCGGTACCTAGACCTTCAGATCGAACCATCACAGGAACCAGGTGGGTATTCAGGAATAAGCTTGATGAACATGGAAACACTACAAGGAACAAGGCAAGGCTAGTGGTTCAAGGCTACAATCAGGATGAAGGAATTGATTATGATGAGACTTTTGCTACAGTTGCTCGCATAGAAGCCATCAGAATCCTTATTGCCTTTGCATCATATATGGAATTCACTCTATTCCAAATGGATGTTAAAAGTGCATTTCTGAACGGATTCCTTAAGGAAGAAGTTTATGTAAAACAACCTCCAGGCTTTGAATGTCATGAACACCCCGAATATGTGTTCAAATTCCACAAGGCATTGTATGGGCTGAAGCAAGCTCCTCAAGCTTGGTATGAAAGACTATCAAAGTTTCTCTTAGAAAATGGTTTTACAAGAGGAAAAATTGACAACACCTTGTTCCTGAAGAAACGAGGGAGGAACCTGCTCATCGTTCAGGTATATGTTGATGATATCATTTTTGGGGCAACAGTTGATTCAATGTGTGAAGAATTTGCCAAACTCAGGGTAAGTGAGTTTGAGATAAGCATGATAGGTGAGTTGAATTTCTTCTTAGGTCATCAAGTGAAGCATTCCACAAAGGGTACATTCATCAGTCAGTAGAAATACGTCAAGGAGCTTCTGAAGTGGCTTGATTTGGAAGCATCAAAATTGATTGACACTCCCATTGTCACTGCTACTCGACTAGACATTGATGAATCTGGCTCTCCTGTAAATAAAACCATGTATAGATGCATATTAGGTTTCTTCTCTACCTCACTGCGAGCAGATATGATATTGTCTTTGTTGTGGAGCTATGTGCAAGGTTTCAGTCAAATCCCAAGGAATCTCATCTGAAGGATGCCGAGAAAATTTTGAGATATCTTAAGGGAACACGAGACCTGGTTCGGTACTATCCTTCAGGTGATAATTTTGATATTATTTGGGTATGCTGATGCTGACTATGCAGGTTATATTATGGACATGAAAAGTACTTCTGGAATGGATCACTTTCTAGGATCATGTCTCATCTCATGGGCACAAGGAAGTAGAACTCAGTTGCTTTTTGAACAGCTGAATCAGAATATGTTGCTGCAGCTTCCTGCTATGCTCAGCTCCTATGGATCAAACAGCAATTGGAAGATTTTGCTATGTACACTGACTGTGTGCCTCTTTTATATGAAAACACCAGTGCACTCAACCTGGCCAAGAACCTGGTTGAACATAAAAGAACCAAGCACATTGATGTGAAGCATCATTTTCTCAGAGATAATGTAGAGAAAGGGCATATCTGTATGAAGTTCTGTAGTATAGAAGACCAAATTGCAGATATCTTCACCAAAACACTAAGTAGAGAACATTTTTAGAGAAATAGGCTGGTGCTGGGGCTGATAAAGCCTAATTGAGAACCCGATTCCTTCTATATGGCTATGAAAGCCACAGTCAGGTAATGGTAGCTAAAGTGTTTTCCGGCCAAGTCTAACTCACTTCAATACCGTTGCAGGTAGACACGCATGATGATTATAGAAGCTGCAGAAGCACTGCATGAGATGTAAAAGAGGATTGAGAATTTTTGAAAGACAAGTCAAGAACATGGTTCTTGTACCACAGGTTAGTAGTCTTGTGATTGTTCATACATATCTAAAAAGGAAACAGAAAATGAGTGCCATGTCATCCACTTTTTCAGAACCTGATTGTCACGTCTTTTCATTCAAATCCCTTCACTTCCCTCTAAAATATTATATCTCTGCACAAAACTACCGTCGTTTCAGAACTGGTTTCTCTCTCTCCCTCATAATTGTCTCTTCTCCCATTAAAACCCTCTCATCACGTTGAACGATCATCTCTCTCTCTCTCTCTCTCTCTCTCTCTATCTCTCTCTCTCTCTCTCCCTCTCTTCAGCCCCTCTCCAGAACTTTCAAACTTCTTATCCACCATGGCTGAAGATCATCTGATAATCCCCACCATAGTCGAGAAAACCCTTGACTCCTCTGTCTCTCGTGAAATACCTCTCACAATTCCCTTTTCTACCACCACTATAGATGATACTTCTAAACCTGATTCTCCTTCACACTCTATTTCTCCCATCACTCCCTCAGACCTTTCTCTCCCTCTAAGTTTTGAGAACTCAAACACCCTCCAAACTCAATAGCTTTCCATCTGTGTCGCTTAAGATTCTCACAGTGCAAATGGAGAACAGAGTGAGACTCCACAGGTAGAAAATCTCTCAGAAGTGGGCATTGATGAATCCTTAAGTACTCCTGTCTCGAAGTTCGTTGCATCCTTGGAATCTTCAAAAAAAGGGGCCATAGAAAACATACTGACTATATCTGCTGATGGAATAGTCTATGGAGTCACCCCTACTATGTCTGAGTGGGGGAAGAGACTCTGTCACTGGTGGGATGAGGAATTGTTGTGCTTATTGAAAATCCTACACCAGAAGAAACTACTGGGACCTTTCTTGAAGGACCTGACCCCTCTCCTGAGGAAACGGGTCAAGGATCCTCTTCCCAGGTCAGTTTCGACCCTGCTCCTTCTCCTGACTTTGAAGTTGATCCTTTGGAAATTTTGGCTCCTTCCATGCAGTCTAGTGATGAAGAATATCAGGACAATGTGGCTCTAGATGTGTTCATTGTCAAAAGGAGGCCAGCAGCCACTCCTGAGCCCTCTCCTAAGTGACCTACTACTAGGTTGCAGGCAAAGGAGGCTCTTGAGTCTGCCTTGCAGAAGAGCAAAAGGAGTAGCAAGAAGAAGAAGAAGAGGTTGGTGAAAAATTGAGAGGTTGTGTGTGACAAGAACATTCTTGTAGTGAAAGTAGATGAGGAGGCTGCAGTGGAACCAAGTTCCTTAGTCAAGAGATCTAAGAAAAAGAAGCGATCTGCTAAAAATATTTTAGGGGAAGGTGTTGCTACGCCAAGTTCAAAAACAGTGAAAAGTGGTGACAAGTTGAAACAAGTAGTGGCTGAAGAGTCACCGTTTGATGAGGATATCTTAGTGAAATCAAGTGGAAAGGGTAAATCGAGTGTGAAGTCTGGGAAAAGAAAGTTGGAAACTATGAGGGAACCTGATTCTGCAAAGAGAGTGAAACGTGAAAGTATGTCTGCTAAGGAAAGGCTGAGGTACCAAAAGGTTATGTGGGGTCGCACTTTTGACCCAGAAATCTTTGAAATGGCTGGTATAAGGCAAATACTAGACATGGTCGAATTTCAATAGTGGGGACATCTGTTCAAGGTGGATGTGCCCAAAGACTATGAGGTTGAGGTCCAAAGTTTCTATGCAAACCACTTTCCTGTTAAAACTAATCATATCTGTGCTCTGGTCTATGGAGTTGATATTGTTTTGGATGCTGCTCTGCTTGGAGACATACCTAAGGTCCCTACTGATGGTATGTCCTCTGTCAAGAATGTATGTGGTTCAAATTTTAGGAATGCTATTGTAAAGGAGGGAGCAAAACGGCGGGGGGAACGGGTACACAAGAAAGCTCTGCTTCTTGTTTATCAGCTATTGTTTGAGTTGCTAAACAAGGTTCTTCTTCCCTGTGCTGGGAGAAGATCTATCACTTCCAAGTCTGATCTGTATTTGATGGAAGCACATGATGGGTTCCGCTCTGTTAATTTTCTAGCCATCATGATTGAGCATATGCAAAAGGTATCAACTTTCAAAGATGGCAACAATGGTCTTCCTTATAGATTTCTTCTCACACATGTTTTCAAGTTCTTCGATGTGCCTTTGAGACAGTCCAAGATAGGGACCAAGAAGCAGACCTTCTCTCACACTATTTTGGAGGAATGTGAATGTGTTGAAAAAGGTGTAGGGGTAGGAAGCACTTCAACATTCTCCCAGCTTATCAATACCAAGAATAGTGCTACTGAGGAGATTAGGAAGTTGAAGGCAAGGAATGCCCTTCTGGAGAATTAGCAGGCTCAAGGGGCACCGGGGTCAGATGAAGAGATCGCTCGTCTGACCAAAGAAAATGCTGATCTCAGGCAACAAGAGAACCTGAAGGAGAAACTGCTCGCAGAACAAATATCAGCCAATGCCCGAATGATCTTGTTCTCAACACTCTTGTTGCAGCTTCTAAGCCCTCTCCTTCTAGTGTCCCCCTAGGCTAACCCTTCAGTAACCAGTTTTTTGATTATCTATTTTGTTCTTTGATGACTCTATGGCAGTTGTTTTTTGTTTTTCTTTTGTAGTGTGGATGGAATTTCCTTGTACTACTCCTGATGATAACAGACCAAATTTGCCTTGTACTATCCTCTTTTGCTGTTTAATGCTTATGTTTCTCTACTTCTCTTTTCTATCATATTGTGTGCACATATGTAGCATGAGTTAGCTAGGAAAGACTTCTTTATGGTGCTTGTTTGCTTGTGTATTTTTAATGATGCCAAAAGGGGGAAGTATAATTGGAACTTGGATTTGATTAAGGGGGAAGCATAAAGTCAGGGGGAACTTGTGAAGTTCCTGCTACTTCTTCTTGTTTATTTTGCTCTAAACATTTGTTATCAATTTCTAAGTTTGTCAACATCAAAAAGGGGAAAATTGATGGGTTTACAGTACCTTAGCTTTATGTTTTGATGATCTAAAAAACTTACTGTCAAAGAACCAGATAAGGAACCTGACACACTCGGTACACAACTCAAATCAACGGACTCCATCAAATGTGAGTTTTTATTACTTCAGAAGATAAAGAATTAACACAGGGACCTGATCCCCTTGTATTTCCCCGACAACAGTACGAAGTCAACTGTCTACAACTGGAAAGTGACTGCCTGCACTGTAAACGCAAACAGTGCAGCACAGTACTACAGTCACTCCCCTTTGACCAAACCAAATGAGTACATCATTCAAGTGATGTCATCCAAGTTTTATTAACAAAGTGCATTACAACAAAACATCACTTGAACACTTGAGAATTCATTCAAGCATTCCAACCGTTCACCTGTCAAGCATTCAGTTCTCAAGTGCATCAAGAACCAAGAACAATACTACTACGGACCAGTTCCTATAGCAAGTATCTTGTATGTCCTTAGTTGAGTTGTAACTTTGTAATTGTTCTTCATTGTAATTCCTACTTTGCTTATCTAGAAGCGTTACTTAGGAACCCCTTGCAAACCATAAGCCTTCAGTGTTTGTATCGTGACTAGAGTTAGTCATGAGTTGAAGTCTTTATAATAGGTGTATTACAAAATGGCTTATAATGGGTGTATTATAAGTTAAGGAGGGATTAAGAGTTTAATTCCTAGATTGCATAGGTTGTAATCTAAAGTTGCTCATAGTGAAGTTGAAATCCTACGAGTGTAGGTCGTGGTTTTTTATCCCCTTGAGCAGGGATTTTACAACATAAAAACTCCCTGTTCCATTTACGTACTGTTTTATTAGAACTACCAGTAGAAACCTATAGAGGACCTGATCTCTATATAGTTTGGTGGACTCATATATTCTATCAATTGTCATTATGCGTAGTCTTAATTTAGATATCTTACCCTGTTGTTTCTACACTTATATTCATTCAGGTTATTTAGTCCAGTATGTTTCTTGACTGTTCCTCGTTATAGCTCCACCGAGGTTAGTCTTGATACTTGCTGGGTACCGCTGTGGTGTACTCATACTACACTTCTGTAGATTTTTGTGCAGATTCAGGTATTTGATCGTTAGTAGCTGTGCGGATCGTAGCTGTGGAGACTCAAGGTAAACCTACTGCTGCGTTTGCAGGATTTGGAGTCACCTTCTAGTTTTTGTATTGCACTGTTTATCCTTATTTCTGAGCAGTTGTATTTTGAAGTTTTGTAGCAAAACTCTGTAGAGCTTATGGCTTGTACTACCGGTTTTGGGGTTGTAAATCTACTTGACTCTGTAGAACTCAATGACAATCCTTAGTTATAGTAAATCTGCTATTCAAATTGCAACAAATCCCATACTACATGAACAGACAAAACACATAGAAATAGACTGTCATTTAATTAGAGACAAGTAGTTCAAGCAATACATGTGAATACAAAGGAGCAGTAGGCTGATTTGCTAACCAAAGGCTTAGGAACTGCTCAACATGTGCATCTACTCGACAAACTTGGAGTGCTTAACATTTTACACCCTGGGGGCATATTGTGATGTAAAATAGCACAAGTATTAGTCACGTGTCTAGCTGTTAGTTCTGTTATGTGACACTTCTAAGTGAGCTGTCCAGTAGTTAGTTGCTTAACTTAAATTAGTTGGCTAGTTAGGTGTATAAATGTACCGACTGTTATCTTCAATAGAATAGTGATTTCATTTCTCCTTCATCTAACTCTCTCTCTCAAACTTCCGCCATTGTTGCACCTCCAAATCTCTTGCATTTTAGTATCAGTATTATATTTTAAGATAATTTCATAGGCCTCTCTATAGGTTTGGCTTCAGAATACTAATATCCCATTGGTTACGATATTATAGTTAATTACCTCCTTCATTTTATTTTTTTATAACAATTTGTTTTTAACCTACTTATGATTAATATAAAAAGGGATAATTTTAAAACAAGGGGTTATCTATGTAAAATTTTGTTTGACCTAAATTCAATTCGATGTTTACAAAATTAAATGAACAAAAATAATTGTGACAAAAGGAGTACAATTAGTTTTCCTAAACAAAATATCAAGTCATAGAAATTTCAAAACCAAAATAAACCAGACATTCAAGCATCATTGGTCATCCACATTTAAGTTAAGTACAACATAAGTTTAAATACACCAATGTGTTCGTCACTTTTCATAGAATTAAAACTATAGCATTTTAAGCGAGGCAATTTTGGCTGCCTTTGATTTGAGCTCAAAATCCCAAAGGTAGAAAAAAGATTTTGCAGGAGCACTTGATTTATCTTCTTCTACTCTTTACCTCGTCTTTTCTGACCAGAAAAACGTACCAAAATATATCAGCAAATCATCACGCATAGGGTAACAACCACAACAACAACAGCAACAACAACAACAACAACAACAACAACAACAATAATAATAATAATAATAATAATAATAATAATAATAATAATAATAGTAATAATAATAAACCGATAAAGACATGTTTTTCTCTCTTTCCTTTACTTTTCCTTACGTACCAATGTTGGAAGGGATCTCCCGCTGTGACAGGTAATTAATTTCTCTTCGATTTACCATGTAAATCCCATTGTAAGTTTAATTTCATATGTACAAACACGTAATGTTTGATTAATTTCTCACTATACAGAAGTGGTTTACGTTTCAACACCTGAAAGTCATGATATATATGTGTCATGACCATTACATATTCAAAATAATGTCTCACTACATAATTAAATAAATATAATTTATAATCTTCCTAACAATAAGTTTTTCGTACAACAGTCACACATTTCAATATTATATCAAAGCACGTATAAGTTTTGATTTCAAATTTCAGCGCCACCTATTATAAAATAAAAAGTTTCACATGTTTGACTCATAATTAAATAACAATAGTGTGTCCTCTCCGACAGCAGACCAATTTTTTACAGAAACAAAAAATGTAGAGCTTAAGAGGCAATATGAGTTGGCAAATAAAATCAAAACAAAATCTCTGTCAAAGAACTTTTGTACAAGAATTAATGATATTGTCAGTAGCACTAGTACTAATAAAGAAGTGTAGGAAGAAGTTAAAATTGTTTAAACAATTTTATCATCTCTGCATAAATGTGTAGCAGCTGTAATAATTGACTTTTTTACATGTAAGGATGGCAAATACAAGAGTTAAAGGAGGAAATTTAGCGTAGACAAAATCAATAGAGTCTGTTAAAGAACTTTTTTACAATGATTACCTATATTTTTTATCAATACTGTTAGGTCTTGTGGTGGAGGGATATTGTAAGCGAAGGCTGATCTACTCATGAAAAGAGAAAAATATTAAATTCATCCTATAAAATTAATAAACCAGCATCTGAAAATTAAAAGAAAGATGATGAGGAGTAGAGATAATTCTCGAATTTCATGATAGGTAAATCTTCGCTTGCGATACCTCCACCATAACATATAGACGTAGAATTATTACAATTGGTTTTAATTTCTTAATTACCTCTCATACTTGAATTGAAAATAGACTAACACTTTAATACTGATAAACAGAAAAACATCATTCTTTTTGTGATGAAAACCAGAGACATAACACAAAAACTATGATGCTTAGAGTATTCATATTAAGTTGGATATGCAACAAATCGCTGCTATAATTTCCATGCTTATATGAAACATACTTCTCATGTTATGTCACTAGACGTCCATCCAAAAAGAATGACTTCTTCTATATATGTAATTGCAACAATAGAAAGAATGGTGGTAAATAAAAAGGCTTGTCTAATAGATTTATATATGTGGGTGGAAGGAGGATGTGATTTTTTTTTACCAAAAAGGCTAGTACAAATCCAATTGAAGTAATCTAAAAATTATTATATATTCTCTTTTGGAAATTCATTTATGCTAATCATTATCCTTCTTTTTGTTCTTGATGGTAAGTCAGTACTCAGTATATCTCCGCAATTACATTAATATTACTTTAGTTCTTCTTTTTAATATACAAATTTAACAAAACAATCTTGCTAGTGTTTTTATTTTATTTAAATCAAAGTCTCTATTCTTTTCTCGTCCTCCTAAGACGAGCCGTTTAAAGAATAATTATCAATTTTTTTGAAGATATCAAATGATTCAAATTAAGTTTCTTGCAAACCTCTTAGTCGGCAAGTTATTCTCATTCCTCTTGTGAAACTAATTAACTTTTCCTCAAGAATAATTACCTAATGACTTTACCTTATATTTTCAGTGGTTAAGAAACTGGTGGATTTTTTAAAAGGAAAGCGTACATTTTTTGTCCCAAAATATTATAATTTTTTTTAATCTTTTGAGGATCAACTTAGTTGATTTTAAATTAATATCAAACTAAATTACACACATGTGCATGCATTTAAAATATTATTGAATGCAAAACATCGTAAAAGAGGCATGAATTTTTTTATTGAATTCTTATCAAGCAGGTTCCATTTATGCGAAGAACTAAAAAACGTCGAGCTTAAGAGGCAATATATATATATATATATATATATATATATATATATATTACGTCGAGAGGTCAGGACGCCGAGCTCGGGGTCGAGGCTCCTTTCCAATATCGAGGTCGAGGTCGAGGTCGATATCATTTTCCAAAGTCGGAAGAAGGCCCACTTCGAGATAATACCATTATGATTTAGTAACAGAAAGAGCGAGATACCCACAACGGCCCGAAGATCAAGGCGTAAATTTTGGAACGGATTGGTCCTTGGCGGTTAGATAGCTGTCCAATATGATTTCCTACTATAATTAGAAGTGTACCTTATTTAGGACTCTCATATTATATAAAAGGGAGCCCATTCATTTGTAACGGACGGTTCATTGACAAGAGAATATGCATTCATCACTTTCTTGCTTACTGTTCATCAGAGTTGCCTTATAATTTGTTGTTCTTACTAACCCACCTCGAGACTGTCAAAGGTCGAGGTCGAGGTCGAGGTCGAGATTTAGCTTGTACACTGGTTTGGCTTATTTCATTCTCTAATTTATCTATCTAATTCCTTGTTTATCAATTGGTATTGGATTAAATCGCATATCCTTAAAACCACAATATAAATTTAATTGTTACTCAGAGTCTAGGGTGTGTGTGTGTGTGTGTGTATATATATATATATATATATATATATATATATATA